>NC_141055.1:5620545-5633438 GCF_041138505.1 Cibotium barometz
GTGATTTGTTGCCATATACATAGGCAGTGATGTGTGTGAACACACTTAGGACCGCCGGGGTACTTTTTCCCTCTTTAGGGGAGTGCCATGCCTGAAGTAGATCAATCCACAAAGGGGAGCAAGCCCAAAGCTTTGCGGAAAGCTTCGAACTTCTCACGAGGAAGCGCCTTTGTGAAAAGATCGGCGAGGTTGTCCTGTGTTGGCACATAGGCCAAGCTGATCTCTCCTGCTGAGAGTCTCTCCCTGACATAGTGATAATGCACCTCAATGTGCTTTGTGCGAGCATGAAAAACTGGGTTTCTCGCAACTGCCAATGCGCTCTGACTGTCAGTGTAGATAGAGGTGGCAGACTCCTGTCCAACACCCAAATCAGCCATAAGCCGTCTGAGCCACACACACTCAACCGTAGCTGTGAAAGCTGCTCTGTACTCAGCTTCACAACTCGAAGTGGCCACAGTAGGTTGCTTCTTGCTCAACCAAGATATGCATGAGCTACCGAGCATAAAACAAAAACCACTTGTGGACACTCTTGTGTCATAGCAACCAGCCCAATCTGAGTCCGAAAAAGCATGTGAATCTGGCGGCAACGATCCCCCCTTGGGATAAAACAATCCAAGATGTATGGTACCACTCAAGTAGCGAAAGATGCGTTTAACTGCCTTCCAATGCTGAGACCCTGGGCTATGCATAAACCTGCTCACCTGTGAGATTGCAAACTGAATGTCCGGCCTCGTAATGCATACATAAATGAGGCAACCAACAGCTATCTGATAGAGTGTGACATCAAAGTGATCTCCAGCATCATGAAGACTCAACTTCAAACCTGTCTCCATTGGAGTAGCAATACGCTTGCAGTCTTCAAGGCTAAATCTCCGTAACAATGTCTCAATATACTTTGTCTGACACAAAGCAATACCTCCATCACACTGCTTAAATTGTATCCCCAAATAATGATGCAAATGCCCCAAATCTGACATCTCAAAAGAGGCATTCAAATCAGCCTTAAAATCAGCAATATGACTCTCATTTGGTCGTGTGAGCAGCATGTCATCGACATAGAGAGCAATGATTAGATGTACACCATCCACACGTTTAACATACAAAGTGCTTTCTGTTGGACTATGCTGAAACCCATGTGTAGTCAAATATGCATGTATCTTTTCATACCAAGCTCGTGGAGCTTGCTTTAGACCATATAAAGCCTTTTTCAACCTGCACACTTTGTTTTCCTGCCCTCTTTGAATAAAACCACGAGGCTGCGATACATACATCTCCTCATGCAAATCTCCATTCAAGAATGCAGTCTTTATGTTCAGCTGATGTACATTCCAACCATTATGAGCTGCCAATGCACAAATGCTACGAATGATAGTCATACAAGTGGGAGCAAAGGTCTCATCAAAATCAATGCCCTTTTCTTGAACATAACCCTTTTCTTGAGCAAAAAGTCTAGCCTTATAGCGATCAACACTGCCATCTGGCTTTCGTTTCAACTTAAAAACCCACTTACATCCAATGGCCTTTTTACCAATAGGCAAATCACACAAAGACCATGTACCATTCTTCATTATAGCATCATATTCACTTTGCATTGCAGCCAACCAATTTTCTGAATTTTGTGCCTCATCAAATGAAAGAGGTTCTTCCTCTTCACACATACTAGACACAGCCAAAGCATAACAATCTGATGTATAAGAGGCATGCTGAAAACCTGAACGAGTACGACTAGTCATAGATGCATCAATCTTACTATCACGCAAGGTTTGCACTAGCCATTTTGGCATACCTCTAGCCTGCTCATTTTCAGTCCTATCCTCATGAATTACATCCTGTAAATCTGCATCAGAAATAGGCTGATCTATGATGTCGTTTGAAATCTGCATAGGCTGAATATTTGCCTCATTAGGACTTCATTTGAATTCCCACCTATAAAGAGAGGCAACAACGTATCAAATACATCCGTGAGCTCACACCTGTCTCTTTGGTACATGATAACAAAGGTTGCACAGCATCTTTCACAAAAACAACATCTCGACTAATCAAGATACGCTTTGACTGTGGATGATACAATCTGTAACCCTTGCTCTCAGCACTGTAACCAACAAAAATGCATTTGATAGCCTTATCATCCAATTTTCTGCGTTGTTGCATAGGCACTAAAGCATAGGCCAAACAACCAAAGACACGCAAGTGACCAATAGAAGGCTTCCTGCCATGCCAAGCTTCGTATGGAGTAATAGACTAAAAGGCCTTAGTGGGACACCTGTTGAGTACATATGCAGCACACATGACAGTCTCAAGCCAAAATGCATGTGGCAAAGCTTGGCTCTTGACCATACATCGTGCCATCTCCATAAGTGACCTGTTTTTTCTCTCAGCAACACCATTTTGTTGAGGGGTATACGGCACTGTACATTGGTGTTTTATCCCACGACTAGCCAGAAATGCATCAAACTCTTTAGACATGTACTCCCCAACTCGATCAGAACGGAGGGTGCCCACATTACAATTAAATACATTTTCAACCATAAGCAAAAACTGTTTGAAGCACAAAAACACTTCGGACTTTGCCTTTAGTGGATATACCCATGCATGCCTTGAGTAATCATCAATGAAAGTCACGAAGTACAAGTGTTTACCAAATGACGGAGTTTGCATAGGCCCACATACATCACTATGTACAAGTTGCAATTTGCGATTGGCCCGCACAGAACCATCCTTTGGAAACGCAGAACGCTGCATTTTGCCCAAAATACAGCCTTCACAAACATGTTTTAATGGTGCCTCAAGAGGGGGCAATGAAGCAACCATATCAAATTTCTGCAAACGGAGCAAACTAGCAAAGTTCAGATGACCAAAACGAGCATGCCATAGTTTTGCATCTGAAACTGCCTTTTCATCAAAAACTGCATTTGCTGAATCTTCCACACACTTGTCATAAGAATTGAGTCTATACAGCCCACGAAACAAGGTGCCAGATACAATAATCGTATCACCAGAACTCAAATCATGAACAGTACATCTGTCATCCACAAATTTGACTACAAGTCCAAGTCTAGCAACCGCAGAGACAGACAATAGATTCTTCTTTATCCCTGGCATATACAAAGCATCTGAAAGTGTGAAAGCGCTGCCATTTGCAGCCGTAAGCATAATTTTACCAACGCCCTTCACTGGGTTAAGAAGCATTATTGGCACATGTGACAGTATTCCCATTAGGGACAGCCTCAAGACAAGTGAACATATCACGATGCGAGGTAATGTGCTTTGTAGCACCACTATCAAAATACCATACATAAGAGTCAACAGAAACTACCAAACATGCATCATGTACAGATGGGTCATACTGGCAATACACGCTAAACGCCCATTCTGTATCCTGCACAATATTTGCAGAATCTGCATTTGTAGAAGCATTCGCTATTGTGGCTGCATTTGACTTTTTCTTCTTTGCCTCTTTAGCCTTTAGCTTAGGGCGATTCTTAATGACATGATCATTTGCCTTACAATAGTTACACCTGGTCTTTTTCTTGCCTTTATCAAGAGCCTTCTTAGACTTATTGTTGTTACCTGTGGAAGGAGAAGAAGTTGCAGACCTACTAATAGGAGAAGAAACAGTGGAAGGGACTGCCTTACCACTTCTTCTCTGCCTGCTAGGCAGCAATAAATGCTTGATCAACTGCACGCTGCCTGGCCCTGTTTTGCCTGGACTGCGCTTCTTGCAAGAGCTTGTTGACTAAAGTATCATACTTGACAGCATCAGGTCTGTCCTCATTAAGAAGTCTCCACGTGGAAGAAAAAGTCTGATATGTCTCAGGTAAAGCATCAAGAACAGTCTGCATAAGAGAACATGCATCATGTACAGATGGGTCATACTGGCAATACACGCTAAACGCCCATTCTGTATCCTGCACAACATTTGCAGAATCTGCATTTGTAGAAGCATTCGCTATTGTGGCTGCATTTGACTTTTTCTTCTTTGCCTCTTTAGCCTTTAGCTTAGGGCGATTCTTAATGACATGATCATTTGCCTTACAATAGTTGCACCTGGTCTTTTTCTTGCCTTTATCAAGAGCCTTCTCAGACTTATTGTTGTTACCTGTGGAAGGAGAAGAAGTTGCAGACCTACTAATAGGAGAAGAAACAGTGGAAGGGACTGCCTTACCACTTCTTCTCTGCCTGCTGGGCAGCAATAAATGCTTGATCAACTGCACGCTGCCTGGCCCTGTTTTGCCTGGACTGCGCTTCTTGCAAGAGCTTGTTGACTAAAGTATCATACTTGACAGCATCAGGTCTGTCCTCATTAAGAAGTCTCCACGTGGAAGAAAAAGTCTGATATGTCTCAGGTAAAGCATCAAGAACAGTCTGCATAAGAGAATGATCAGGAATAATCTCACCTGCAAAAATCAACTGTTCTTTGAGATCTTTAATCTCAGCAAGAAAAACATTCATGTCATCATCTTCTTGAATAATCTTCAATTCTAGCTCTTTACGCAGGTAAGCGATTTTTGCCTCGTTACGACCTGCATACAAGCCAGCTAGAATATCCCAAGCCTGTTTTGCTGTTTTAGCTGAACGAATATGTGGGGTGATGTTACGTTTGACAGAAAGTGCAATCAAGGCATGAGCCTGCGCATCTTTACCATCCCAACGAGCTTGTTCAAGCAGTGGGTAAAACAGCAGCAACAGTAGAGCTGCTAGAACCTGCAACATCCTCAACAGATCCTACATCCACAGAACCTGGACGTACATCCATACCCTGCACAATGTTCCACACTCCTTTTGCAACCAAAACATGCTGCATCATGTATGCCCAAAGTGGGTAGTTGTTGTCTCCATCCAATTTGTCATCAGCAGAGATAACATGCGAAATACATCATTGTTGTTATCAGCCATGGCCACTGACTGAAACTGATGCAAAAGCTACCTGTAATGAAGCAAACACTAAACAGAAAACAACTCGTGCTATGTAGCACGGTCCACAATAGAGTACGTATGCATGTTTTGCAGAAAACTGCACTGTCGAAATTTCTGCAGAAAATGACGAAAACACCTGTGCAAAACTTGAAATGCAAAAACGGAGCCCGAAACGACCTCAGATGCAAATTCTGGGAACGCTAAGCCCTAAGCCCGTAGAGCTGAGAATGCTAAGCCCTAAGCCTTGCAAATTCTGAGAACGCTTGAACAGTTGATTTCTGCAGCTAAAACAGCAAAACAGGCTTGGGATATTCTAGCTGGCTTGTATGCAGGTCGTGTATGATTGGCAGGTTGGAGAAGCTCTTTACCTTGAAGGGGTTGCATGATATTATAAGAATCCATCTTGTTTCCATGGCCAAGCCTTGTTTGTGTAACATTGTCTTGTATTTGGCAAATGCTGCCCCTTGAAGGCATCACAATCTCTTTGGGGATAATAGAATTCATGAGGCTCTCTTTGCAAACATTGAGTTGCTCTAGTAGTGACTTCTTTTGGGCTGAGTCCTTCTTCTCAAGGTCTGCTTCAATATCAGAAAGGAGGTTTTTTAATTCCTTGATACAAACTTGCACTTCAAGCTTCTCTTCTCGTGTCCATGTCTTCCTTCAGCTTTTCTTCTAGATCTTCTTGGTGTGGATATTCCTCTTAGACAAGAGAAGATGTGAGGCTCCAAAGAGTGAGGAGCCATGTGAAAATCTCAGAGAGAGAGAGAGAGAGAGAGAGAGAGAGAGAGACCCCACAACCCAATGTAACCTACCCCAACAAAGTAAAACCACCTCTGAGCCACCGATGATGTAGGCCACGTGGTAGATAGATGTATGTGTGAGCACTTTAGTCAAAGGTCACGGGCAACTATAGTAAGCCTTGGACACATAGAGAGAGAGAGTGTCAAGGACTATGAGTTTAGGGACTTAAGGCACTGGTCGCGGGCTATCAAGTAAGAGAGAAACTTGGTACAGGGTCCAGGTGTGCTAAGTTAACTTGAGGGAAGGTGTGCTAGACACTGGTCGCTATCAAGTAAGAGGGAAACTTGGTATAGGGTCCAGGTGTTCTAGGAGTATTCACTTGACGAGAGGTGTTGAAATATACAAGTGAATAGGGTGTGTGCGGGAACAAGCCCTTGGTTAGAGGCTGTAAAAGAGGATGAGTAAATGTGAAAGAACCTGAAAGGTGAGAAGAATCTACTGGGAGAGAATAAAGGGTAGCATGCGAAGATTTAGGAAGTGTAGAGATATTCTGGGAAAAGTGAAGGTAGAGAGAATCAAGCAAAAGAGGTGGAGATATTCTGGGAGAGGTGGAGAATAAAGGGTAGCATGAGAAGATTTAGGAGGTGTGGAGATATTCTGGGAGATATTCTGGGAAAAATGAAGAGGTGGAGAGAATCAAGAAAAAGAGGTGGAGATATTCTGGGAGAGGTGGACTGAATCAAGGAGAAATCAATGGGATAGATGCTTGGATGTAAACTCTATAAATTGAGGCATTGCCATGATAAGAATTTGCTGGTTTTTGATTATCCATGCCTACATTAAGCTATTTGCTAATTACTCACTAATTACATCTTAATTATTTGCTAATCACTTTATTAATGATATTGATTCTAGTGTTTGATCCACCGTAGCTCAGCACATTGCTCTAATTTCAACAAAGGTGACTATGCCCATGCCCCGACGTCTCTCTTCCTTCCCTAACCTTTAATTTTTCTAATATTGCATTGCTGAGCTCATCCACGGTCATATGGCATTACTGAGCTCATCCACGGTCATATGTCCGACTTGCTTACTTTGAGTTCCAATTTCTTGGTGACTCAAGACACGCGAAGTCGTAGTTGCTGCAGATGTTTTAACATCTTTGGGTTGTGGCAATTCTAACATATTATCTTCATATTCGATTGCCAATTTGTAGCATGCATCAAGAGGAGCTGGCCGGCCTAGTACCAGATAATCATGCATTTTATGGTCTCTAACCCCTCTCCTGAAACAAGGTAATAATTGATCATCTGCTGTCAATCTTTCCTGAAGTTTACATCTTGAATTTAAGTGCTTCAGGTGAGAGACATAGTCTCTCACTCATCTTCCTTTTGTTTGATGTTGTGTAGTTGTGCCACATAGGACTCCATCTGTCACCCACTGCGGGCAAAACTGGGTACAAAAACATTCTTTAACCTTGTGAAGTTAACCTTGTCCTCAGGATTAAGGGTTTGGAACCACTGATGAGCTTTTCCCTCTAAGGTCAACGAGAAGGCATGTATCATGGGCACATCACTGACCGGTCCGCAGGTTTCACATGTAGATTCAAAAATCTCTGCATGTTAGATAGGATCCCAATCCCCAGAGAACTTTTGGACAAGTTTTGAAATGATATGGGGTTTCATTTAGGAAGGTCAAGGTTGAAAAGATGCAGGGGGGAAGAGAGCTTGAGCTCTTGCAAGTACACACACACACTCACAAAACCCTAATAGAGAACACACAAGGTGAGAGACTGAAAATCTTCTTCTTCTTCACTCAACACTCAACACAGCATATACAAAGATAAGAGTACACAATATGAAAGGTACTCAACCAAATACATACAAGGGTTCTCTATAGTGTGAACCCAACTAAATGAGCTGTCTCTAGAATGGCTATCACACAGCCTGTCATCCCACTGGCCGCATATCACCGAAGATCTCACCAACCATGCTAGTGGTGTAAGTGTGGGGCCTATCCCCCAGGCGGGTCATCAGTGTCCATCGCCTCACTAAACAAGCTCGATATCTCAACACTCCTCCTCCAGCTCAACTCCATCTCATGTACACCAAGTGAAGCTCTGAATCTGCGGAGCTTCTCTGTACCTAATGCTTTGGTGAAGATGTCAGCTACCTGATCCTCTGTGTTGACATAAACAAGGTCAAGGTCTCCTGCCAAGACCTTCTCTCTGACGAAATGGTAGTGGACCTCTACATGCTTCGTGCGAGCATGAAATACTGGGTTCCTGGCCAACTGTATACTGCTAATGTTGTCACAGAAAATGACTTCTCTATCCACTGATAGACCCAAATCTGCAAGTAGCTTTCTCAACCAAGCTACCTCACATGCTGCCATAGCAACTCCTCTGTACTCGGCCTCTGTACTCGATAGAGCAACCGTAAGCTGCTTCTTGCTACTCCAAGTCACAACAGCACTCCCCAAAGAAAACATGAAGCCACTGGTAGATCTTCTATCTCTGCCCCTGTCTCATAGAATAGTCCACAATGCAAAGTAGACCTCACATACCTCAGTATGCGTCTCAATGCATCCAAATGCAATTTTCGTGGAACCTGCATAAACTGACTCACCAACCCAACAGCATAGCTCAAATCTGGTCTGGTAATCGTCATGTAGATCAAGCTTCCGACTATGCGTCTATACATAGTAGGATCCTCCAAGATCT
Source organism: Cibotium barometz (assembly GCF_041138505.1). Lineage (NCBI taxonomy): Eukaryota > Viridiplantae > Streptophyta > Polypodiopsida > Cyatheales > Cibotiaceae > Cibotium > Cibotium barometz. The sequence goes on from NC_141055.1 coordinate 5,628,926, forward strand.
CTCTTGAATCTGCACTCAACTTGCCATTCTGATCTAATGGCACGGAAATAGGCTTACAGCCTGTCATACCATACTTGGACAACATGTCCAAGCCATACTGTCTCTGCAGTAATCCAATACCATGTAGTGACCTAATCACCTCAATGCCCAAGAAATATCTGAGCTCTCCCAGATCCTTCATCTCGAACTTCTGTCTAAGCAAGATCTTTACATCTATCAAAGATCTCTGCATCATGGTCCCCCGTATAATGATCAAGTCATCTACATAGATGACAACAAGCATAACCCCTCTATCACCATGTCTCACATACAGCGAGAAATCTACATCGGCTACATGAAAGCCAATAGTGATATTTAGAAATCTTGTCAGACCATGCTCTTGGTGCTTGTTTTAAGCCATACAAGGTTTTCTTCAACCTGCAAAAACATGCTCGGGGTGACTCACATCCTCATAACCAGCAGGTAGCTGCAACATATACACCTCTTCTTGCAAATCCCCATGCAAGAATGCATTCTTTACATCCATCTGATGTAAAGACCATTGCTTTGACACAGCCACTGCTATCACAACTCTCACTGTTGCCATCTTGGCAACTGGGCTGAAAGTTTCCTCATAATCAATGCCATATGTCTGCGCATATCCTTTGGCTACCAATCTAGCCTTGTACCTATTTATGCTTCCATCACTGTTATGTTTTACTTTGTACACCCACTTGCATCCAATGGCTTTCTTGCCTTCAGGAGGCAATCGCACTAAATCCCAAGTTTCATTTCCATATAGTGCATCCATCTCCTCATCGATAGCTTTCTCCCAACACACATTTCCAACAGCCTCATCAATGCATGTGGGCTCTACAACCTGCACAACCTTTGCCATATATGCATAGTGATGTGCCACATAACCATCATAGATAAACCTCTACACAGAGTTTTTCACTCTCCCAGATCTTCGCAGCTTTTCATTCATGGCTTCCATAGCCTTCTTTACACCAGGTGTTCTCATAGCTGGGATCCCAAGCTCCTCATCAATGCTCATATATCTGAGCCACTAGACTCTCCATCAATATGAGAATGCCCTGCAAAAATGTCAGGCATACGAAGGGGCTCAATCACTTTCTCTTTTCCTTTAGGTGATGTACTAATCACATTTGTAGGACTAGTATTATGATGCAGCCTGCCACTCCATGGTCTATCAACAGACCCACTAGATGAGGACTCTCTTGGTCCACTCAAAGACTGTGATTGCTGACCTGCATTCTGTGCAACCGCACTTCCACTCACATCAGTCCCAACAGCTTCTTTTTCAACATCATACCAGCTGCTCATCTCATCAAAGACAACATCCCTGCTTACCCTCAACTCACGTGTAGTAGTGTAGTAGGGTTATAACACCTGTATCCCTTTTGCTCAAGGGAATATCCAATAAACACACATTTTTCAGCTTTTGGATCCAACTTAGTTCTCAGCTCATCTGGCACATGCACATATGCAATGCATCCAAAGACTTTCAGATGAGACAAATCAGGTTTTCTGCCAGTAAACCTTTTCTCTAGAGTTACATCATGTATGGCTGCAGTTGGAGTCCTATTCATGATGTATACTGCTGTAGAAACAGCTTCAGCCCAATAGCTATGCGGCATATTCTTCTCTTCCATCAATGCTCGCGTAATCTCAGCAATGTGCCTATTTTTCCGCTCAGCAACTCCATTTTGCTGCGGAGTGTATCTGCATGTAAACTGTCTCCGAATACCATTCTTCTTCAAAAATTCAGAGAACTCATTGGAGAAGTACTCTCCCCCTCCATCTGACCTTAGGCACTTTACATATTTCCATGTTTGCTTTTCAACCAAAACTCTGAAATTCTGAAGTGAGTGAACACCTCACTCTTCTCCTTCATAAAATATACCCACACTTTCCTTGTGTGGTCATCAATGAATGTCACATAATACCTGCAGTCTCCCATAGACATGGTCTTCGTAGGACCCCATACATCTGAATGCACAACATCTAGTGCATTTCTGCTCACATATCTATTATGTGGAAATACATGCTTTGTTTGCTTTCCAAATTGGCATGCTTCACACATTCTCTGCATACCTTCCACTTTAAATTTTGGCAGCCCTGTCACAATTCCTTTAGTCTGCGTAGACTTCATTCTCTGCACATTCACATGTCCAATTCTTTTATGCCAAATGTCTGTGTCTGCAACAATTCCTGAACCATTTGCAAACATCACAGCACTCATTTCAGGCATGTCTACATTCAACGTAAACATTCTGTCCACTCTATTGCCTTTTGCAACCAACCTGCACTTGTCTTTAAAGTCTTCAACATAACAACCATCAGGGTTAAACCGAACCTGCAAACCTTGCTCAATCATCTGGCCAACTGAAACCAGATTCTTTGTTATGTTCGGAATGTGTACATCTACAAGGTACTTCACTTTGCCATCCTGCATAGACAATGGCACATCTCCAACATGGGCAATTGGATGAGCAGTGTCATCCCCTGTTTCCACAAAACCTAGTCGTTCAAGGTTTTTCATCTCCTTGAACCATTCCCCATGACTTGTCATGTGGTTCGAAGCACCTGAATCCACATACCATACATCATCTTTTTGTGCTGCTTCAACATTTTTAGACATGGCATTCACGACATGCTGCATAACAAACAACCTTTCATTATCCTCATTGCTTTTGCTTGAGGATGCATAGTTGTTCTGCTGCACTTTCCCATTTTGCATGTCAGCCTGCTTCTTATAACATTCTGTATATGCACATGTCCAAGCTTACCAAAATAAAAGTATTCACGTGCATCATTATATTGCCTTTGCCAATTTTCACGTCCTCTTTGACTCCCCCTGCCTCTGAATTTGCCTCTTCCACCTGTGTGTTGTTGATGTTGTTGTTGTGTATTCTGGGACTGTTGTTGCCGCTATTGCTGCCATAATTTTGATTACCTGCTCGGCCACCTCCTTGACCACGTCCACGGCCTCCTCTACCTCGTCCTCTACCTGAACTTGTGTAGAAGGCCTGTTACTTTGAACTGTTTTTGTTTTGTGAAGACTGTTGGTCTTCACCCAAGCTCTTCTCTTCTATAATCAGCATAGCCACCAAATCTGTAAAGTTGGGATTGTTTTCTCGAGTCTGGATAGACGTCTTAAACGCCTTGTATTGTGGCTCGAGACCACGTAGATAGACTTCCACCTTATTATCATCATCTACTGACACACCAATAGATGCAAGGGATTCCACAATACCCTTTATCTTCAATGCATAGTCATTCACAGACATGCTCTTTTTCTCCACAGTATGAAGTTCATTCTTCAACTGTATCTTACGTGCCTTGGTATTTGTTTCATAGAGTTTTACCAAGGTGTCCCACGCCTCCTTGGGAGACTTGGTATCCTGAATGTGCCCAATCATGGTGTCCTGTATACTAATGGAGAGCCAATACATAACTTTCCTGGCTCCTTGATTCCAGTCTTTAAACTCTTTCACATCTGCAGCAGTCGGGTATCTCCAGTGCCTCTTCATGTTCACCTTCTATGTAGTCCCAATAGCCCTTTCCCATCAGGAAATTCGTCAACCTGAACCTCCAAGCATGGAAGTTATTCTTATCAAGCTTCTCAGCTACAATCTGTATTATGCCATCATTTGACATCTTGCCAGATATATAATTTTACCAGAAACAGCACTCTAGTTTGTCTTGCACAAATTGCTATGCATACATACACCCAATGGCAACTGTTGACCTCTCTGCACAGTCAATCCATCTTCCTGCAGTTCTTAAAACAGAGTTCTGCAAAGAATTGATGACTTACCCTGCAGTGCTTGAAATCGCCTGCTTTCTCAAAAACGGAGGTCCAGACGCGCCCGAAACGCGTTTTCGACCTAGAATATGGAGTCCAATAGGACAGTATAGTTGCCCTATAGCTTTACTCCCGCAAAGAAAGCTCCTCAATCAGAGATCGTTTGCTGGTGCCTCCCGTAGAGCTCCCGACAAGGGTGTAGTCACCAACACAAATAGGGAAGAGTAGTTGAAGCTCTTACCCTCGTACCGCTTCCTGTGGTTCTCTTGCTCTTAGCACGAACCAGGCTCTGATACCATGAAAAGATGCAGGGGGAAAGAGAGCTTGAGCTCTTGCAAGCACACACACACACTCACAAAACCCTAATAGAGAACACACAAGGTGAGAGGCTGAAAATCTTCTTCTTCTTCACTCAACACTCAACACACCATATACAAAGATAAGAGTACACCTAATATGAATGGTACTCAACCAAATACATACAAGGGTTCTCTATAGTGTGAACCAACTAAATGAGCTGACACTATAACTATGCGAGTCTCTAGAATGGTTGTCACACAGCCTATCATCCCACTGGCTGCATATCACCCAAGATCTCACCAACCATGCCAGTGGTGTAAGTGTGGGGCCTATCCCCCAGGCGGGTCATCAGTGTCCACTGCCTCACTAGACGAGCTCGATATCTCAACAAAGGTTCTAGAG
>NC_141055.1:5633461-5643824 GCF_041138505.1 Cibotium barometz
GCATGGACTTCCAGTCTAAAGAGAGGTTTGTTAGGTTTTCTTTTATTGTTAAAAGTTTTTCATTTTATCCTACTTTCCTCTCTCCTAGCACATTTTTCATCCTCAGATTTTAGGCCTATCTGGACTTGAGATATAAATTAGTTTCTTCTTCTGTATGGCCCTACATATTCAGATTAGCAATCTATTCCCACATTCCACTTCTAACCCTATGGTTGTGAGCTTCATAGATATTCACCATGTTGGAATTAGGGTTGCAGGAAAGCACACAAAGCTTGGAGAAGAAGAAGCAAGAATGCACACAACACAAAGTGTATTAGATTATGTCAATGTACAAAAGATAAGTTAGCCCTAGAAGGATGGGCGTATATACAAGCAGGGGGAAAAAACCTCCTAAAGAGCGAAAAAGTGCCCCGGCGGTCCTAAGTGTGTTCACACACATCACTGCCTATGTATATGGCAACAAATCCCCCCTGGGAGTGATGGTGTGAACGAGACCTGGCACTCATGTATAGGGGAGTGCCATGCCCGAAGTAGATCAATCCACAAAGGGGAGCAAGCCCAAAGCTTTGCGAAAAGCTTCGAACTTCTCATGAGGAAGCGTCTTTGTGAAAAGATCAGCGAGGTTGTCCTGTCTTGGCACATAGGCCAAGCTAATCTCTCCTGCTGAGAGTCTCTCCCTGACATAGTGATAATGCACCTCAATGTGCTTTGTGCGAGCATGAAAAACTGGGTTTTTTGCAACTGCCAATGCGCTCTGACTGTCAGTGTAGATAGAGGTGGCAGACTCCTGTTCAACACCCAAATCAGCCATAAGCCGTCTGAGCCACACACACTCAACCGTAGCTGTGAAAGCTGCCCTGTACTCAGCTTCACAACTCGAAGTGGCCACAGTAGGTTGCTTCTTACTCAACCAAGATATGCATGAGCATGAAACAAAAACCACTTGTGGACACTCTTGTGTCATAGCAACCAGCCCAATCTGACTCCGAAAAAGCATGTAAATCTGGCGGCAACGATCCCCCCTTGGGATAAAACAATCCAAGATGTATGGTGCCACTCAAGTAGCGAAAGATGCGTTTAACTGCCTTCCAATGCTGAGACCCTGGGCTATGCATAAACTTGCTCACCTGTGAGACTGCAAACTGAATGTCCGGCCTCGTAATGCATACATAAATGAGGCAACCAACAGCTCTCTGATAGAGTGTGACATCAAAGTGATCTCCAGCATCATGAAGACTCAACTTCAAACCTGTCTCCACCATTGGAGTAGCAATAGGCTTGTAGGCTTCAAGGCCAAATCTCCGTAACAATGTCTCAATATACTTTGTCTGACACAAAGCAATACCTCCATCACACAGCTTAAATTGTATCCCCAAATAATGATGCAAATGCCCCAAATCTGACATCTCAAAAAAGGCATTCAAATTAGCCTTAAAATCAGCAATATGACTCTCATTTGGTCCTGTGAGCAGCATGTCATCGACATAGAGAGCAATGATTAGATGTACACCATCCACACGTTTAACATACAAAGTGCTTTCTGTTGGACTATTCTGAAACCCATGTGCAGTCAAATATGCATGTATCTTTTCATACCAAGCTCGTGGAGCTTGCTTTAAACCATATAAAGCCTTTTTCAACCTGCACACTTTGTTTTCCTGCCCTCTTTGAACAAAACCACGAGGCTGTGATACATACACCTCCTCATGCAAATCTCCATTCAAGAATGCAGTCTTTATGTCCAGCTGATGTACATTCCAACCATTATGAGCTGCCAATGCACAAATGCTACGAATGGTAGTCATACGACAAGTGGGAGCAAAGGTCTCATCAAAATCAATGCCCTTTTCTTGAGCATAACCCTTTTCTTGAGCAACAAGTCTAGCCTTATAGCGATCAACACTGCCATCTGGCTTTCGTTTCAACTTAAAAACCCACTTACATCCAATGGCCTTTTTACCAATAGGCAAATCACACAAAGACCATGTACCATTCTTCATTATAGCATCATATTCACTTTGCATTGCAGCCAACCAATTTTCTGAATTTTGTGCCTCATCAAATGAAAGAGGTTCTTCCTCTTCACACATACTAGACACAGCCAAAGCGTACGACTAGTCATAGGTGCATCAATCTTACTATCACGCAAGGTTTGCACTAGCCGTTTTGGTATACCTCTAGCCTGCTCATTTTCAGTCCTATCCTCATGAATTACATCCTGTAAATCTGCATCAGAAATAGGCTGATCTATGATGTCGTTTGAAATCTGCATAGGCTGAATATTTGCCTCATTAGGACTTACATTTGAATTCCCACCTGTAAAGAGAGGCAACAACGTATCAAATACATCCCGTGAGCTCACACCTGTCTCTTTGGTACATGATAACAAAGGTTGCACAGCATCTTCCACAAAAACAACATCTCGACTAATCAAGATACGCTTTGACTGTGGATGATACAATCTGTAACCCTTGCTCTCAGCACTGTAACCAACAAAAATGCATTTGACAGCCTTATCATCCAATTTTTTGCGTTGTTGCATAGGCACTAAAGCATAGGCCAAGCAACCAAAGACACGCAAGTGACCAATAGAAGGCTTCCTGCCATGCCAAGCTTCGTATGGAGTAATAGACTGCAAGGCCTTAGTGGGACAGGTCTGTTGAGTACATATGCAGCACACATGACAGCCTCAAGCCAAAATGCATGTGGCAAAGCTTGGCTCTTGACCATACATCGTGCCATCTCCATAAGTGACCTGTTTTTTCTCTCAGCAACACCATTTTGCTGAGGGGTATACGGCACTGTACATTGGTGTTTTATCCCACAACTAGCCAGAAATGCATCAAACTCTTTAGACATGTACTCCCCCCCTCGATCAGAACGGAGGGTGCCCACATTACAATTAGATACATTTTCAACCATAAGCAAAAACTGTTTGAAGCACAAAAACACTTCGGACTTTGCCTTTAGTGGATATACCCATGCATGCCTTGAGTAATCATCAATGAAAGTCACGAAGTACAAGTGTTTACCAAATGACGGAGTTTGCATAGGCCCACATATACCACTATGTACAAGTTGCAATTTGCGATTGGCCCGCACAGAACCATCCTTTGGAAACGCAGAACGCTGCATTTTGCCCAAAATACAGCCTTCACAAACATGTTTTAATGGTGCCTCAAGAGGGGGCAATGAAGCAACCATATCAAATTTCTGCAAACGCAGCAAACTAGCAAAGTTCAGATGACCAAAATGAGCATGCCATAGTTTTGCATCTGAAACTGCCTTTTCATCAGAAAACTGCATTTGCTCAATCTTTCACACACTTGTCATAAGAATTGAGCCTATACAACCCACGAAACAAGGTGCCAGATACAATAATCGTATCACCAGAACTCAAATCATGAACAGTACATCTGTCATCCATAAATTTGACTACAAGTCCAAGTCTAGCAAGCGCAGAGACAGACAATAGATTCTTCTTTATCCCTGGCACATACAAAGCATCTGAAAGTGTGAAAGTGTTGCCATTTGCAGCCGTAAGCATAATTTTACCAACGCCCTTCACTGGATAAGAAGCATTATTGGCACATGTGACAGATTCCCATTAGGGACAGCCTCAAGACAAGTGAACATATCACGATGCGAGGTAATGTGCTTTGTAGCACCACTGTCAAAATACCATACATGAGAGTCAACAGAAACTGCCAAACATGCATCATGTGTACAGATGGGTCATACTGGCAATACACGCTAAACGCCCATTCTGTATCCTGCACAACATTTGCAAAATCTGCATTTGTAGAAGCATCCGCTATTGTGGCTGCATTTGACTCTTTCTTCTTTACCTCTTTAGCCTTTAGCTTAGGGCAATTCTTAATGACATGATCATTTGCCTTACAATAGTTGCACCTGGTCTTTTTCTTGCCTTTATCAAGAGCCTTCTCAGACTTATTGTTGTTACCTGTGGAAGGAGAAGAAGTTGCAGACCTACTAATAGGAGAAGAAACAGTGGAAGGGGCTGCCTTACCACTTCTTCTCTGCAGCAATAAATGCTTGATCAACTTCACGCTGCCTAGCCCTGTTTTGCCTGGACTGCGCTTCTTGCAAGAGCTTGTTGACTAAAGTATCATACTTGACAGCATCAGGTCTGTCCTCATTAAGAAGTCTCCACATGGAAGCAAAAGTCTGATATGTCTCAGGTAAAGCATCAAGAATAGTCTGCACAAGAGAATGATCAGGAATAATCTCACCTGCAGAAATCAACTGTTCTTTGAGATCTTTAATCTCAGCAAGAAAAACATTCATGTCATCATCTTCTTGCATAATCTTCAATTCTAGCTCTTTACGCAGGTAAGCGATTTTACTAAATATAATAATATTATATTAATACTATTATATATAAACACATATGTACGTGTATACATAGTCACACACATACATGTGGAGAGAGAGAGAGAGAGAGAGAGAGAGAGAGAGAGAGAGAGAGAGTTTCTCTATGTGTGTATGCGAGACGGGTGTGAGAAGAAAGAGAGTGCATGTGCATGTGTATGTCTGTGAGAGAGGGTTGTGTCTATGCACGTGACAGAGACATAGAGAGAATACATATGAGAGAGACACACACAGATATGTGTCTATGTGACAGAGTCACGCATAGACATTTGCACACACACACACACACACACACACACACACACACACATGCATACAAATACACACAAGTGTATACAAAAACAAAGACATACACGTATACATGCTCACTCACACACTTACACACACATACACATGCATAGATGCATACACACACAATCGCACACTTGCATATATACATACATATGTTTGCACAAGTGTATACAAAAACATACACATACACGCTCACTCGCACATGCTTCACACACATACACATACACGTACACACACTCACACGCGCTTACACACACATACACATGCATAGATGCATACACACACAATCTCACACTTGCATACATACTTGCATACATACATACATATGTCTACACATATGTATATTAGAAAAAACTTCATGCCACAGCAATGCGCAGGTCACGTACTTGCATGGCTTAAAGAGGTGGGGTTTCCCACCCTCATGAGCTGCACTATTGACCTCCACTGAGCCTTTACTACCCATTTAAAACTAGGCATTGATGGCTTCTTCGATTTCCATGTGCTTGGACGAGGATTTTCCACCATGGTGAAGACTTGATGCAACTATGATAAATAGACAAAAGGAGGGTTATTCAGTATTGATTAAAGGAAACATATATCAAGATTTCCAATCGAATGTGTGTAGATTATTGAGTATTGATTTTCCGCCATGGTGAAGGCTTGATGTGACTATGACAAATAGACAAAAGGAGGGTTATTTAGTATTGATTAATGGAAACATATATCAAGATTTCTTGGGATTGCCACTTAAATGTGTGTGGATACCTATGAAGTTTGGAGGTGGCACCCAGAGGCTATGGGTTTTGATTTGATGTTTAACATGCATACAAGTATTGTTTCTTTATCATTTATGATGTTTGTTTTTTTATTCTTTTGCATACTCCTCAATCATTACACCCCATGAATACAATAGTTAGGTCCTCCTTTAGGCTCCCACATTTAGAGTACATGCCCATGACTCCATAACAATTCATGAATCACTATGCTATGTGTGTGATGCTATCAATATAGGCAATGAATGCCTTCACATGATGTTGCATGTGATTGCCTACACACATGCACCTTGTTTTGGCACTTGATTATTGTGCTAGATACTTTGAATCTAAAAGAAAATTGATATAACCTAACATTGCCACATGCTAAAACATGGCCCCAAAAAAAAGCACGAAAGGGAGCGAAAGCCCCTTTGTGGTTTTTTCCTTCATCTTGAGAGCTTGTCGAAAGTCTATCAAGGTAACTATAAATAAAGATAACCAATAAAAGGAGAAAAAGTGTGTTGCATTGCATGGCTTTTTTGGTTCATCAAGATCTTATAAAGCCTACTGCACAGGATGTATGTGCAATGCTAGGCAGTGCTGTTCCTTTATCCTCTTCTTCTAAAAAGCCTATATAGTTTACTTTACTAGTTAGCTCTATTCATTAGTTAGTTCTCATTAACAAGGAAGTTACCTTTAATTGTTAGTCACTTCTATTAGTGGTTTTCATTTAATATTTTAGCTAGTTTGCAGTAGTGCTATTTTAGTTGGTATTATTTACTAGATAGTTTTATTTTTTACTTAGTTTTTGGTAGTATAGTCATTTCAATTTATTAATTAGTTCTAATAGTGGTTTTCATTTGATTTTTTAGTTGATATTTAGTGGTGCCATTTTAGTGAGTCCAATTTACTAGTTAGTTTTTAGTTACACCAAATAGTTAAATTTATTAAATAGTTCCATTAGTGGTTTTTTAATAATACAACTCTTATAGTGTAGTTAGATTTTTAATAATACAATTCTTATAGTGTAGTTAATTTTTTCAATCATAGTATGGGATGGTTATGGATGGAGATAATGAGAGAAATTAATTTATTTACATAGTACTTAATATGAGAGAGAGAGAGAGAGAGAGAGAGAGAGAGAGAGAGAGGCCAAAATGACAGTGAAGACCATGTAGGTCTCATATACCAAAATTTAGTCTTTTAAAAAAAGGAATATCAAACCAAATTATTTAAAAATGTCCTAGTGCTTATCTGCTATCTCACTAGGAGTCTCACTAGGAGATACAATGTTTGTAGTAATATAAGAGTATTCATTATTGGATGTTGGTGTTGATAGAAGATACCATTGATGAAGTAGACTGTTTTGGGTTTCAAAGATTTTGGATAGGGGATTTTCCATCATGAAATCGATCCAATTGCCTTCTTAGTTTGGCACCATTTTTCTTTGATTGTTCTAGGGTAATCTCATCTACAATCCATACCTTACTTCCCTTCAGTTTCTTTTTGAATGTTTAAGGATGCACAGCTTGTTGGCTTTAGTATCATGGGTGAGGGTAGTGTAGATTAGAATTGTGTGATTGCGTGAGTTTCTCTCTCTTTAAATGTGACATGCTAGAATTAGTCACATGGTCCATGGCAAAATGGCTCTATTTTGGTGCAATTTCTATGACCATGACTATCCTCGCAGGTTCATATGGAAGTTCAGCAGGAGGGAAAGATAGCTAAATTGTGGGATCGATTCCATGCTGATATTTAGCTTTTGTGGAAACCAATGATAAGAGGGCGATGGTTGGTTCAACCACTACTACACAGATGGTTTCATAGTCTGTGAGGGGTCTCCTTATAGAGGTAACCCTTACGGGGTGGAGAGAGCGAGAGCAACTACATAAACCCACTATGTGGGTGGATTTCGAGATGTAGTTTCGAAATGAGTTCGATGTGATGGCTAAGTTGTTGACTTTGATATGGAGAGCATGTATTTTATAGGGTTTTTAGGACTTGATGGATTTGAGCATGTGATGCGAGATGTGTGGTATCTTCTAATACAAATTCCCTGCCCTGTGTAGTACGAGGGGATGAGAGGGGGGCTCACATTTTATTGTGTGGATCTAGTTATCTGTGGGTGGTGGATACTAAGGGATGATGAGAGGGATGATTAATAGCATGGCACTTGATATCCAGATTTTGGTCAACATGTTTGTCATGTTTATCATGGTTGTTGTCAAAATTGACATGGGGAATCCTTCTTACACTTTTAGATTCAAGAATGATTTGATAGCATGGCACTCAGATTTCGGCTCTACCATGTTTGTCATGTCCATCATGGTTGTCAAAATTGACATGGGGAATCCTTCTCACTTTTAGATTCAAGAATAACTTTCTTGATAGTTTATCTATGATTTTGCTAGTTACCAATCTGAAAACCATCCATGAAGAAATTTCACCGAGGTTGTCACTTCAATCTCAATCCATATTTGTCATATCCGAGTGCTAATGACTAGTTTCATAGTAAGTATTTATAGTTGTTGTTACATTCTTGTACGAGCATTAATCTTGCCTATTTTGACACTACTGATTAGGAAGCCTTGATTTTCCAATCTAGTCCCCATGTCTTATCTATTGTATAGAGGGATCATGTAGAAGATTGGGCATATTTATGTTGTAGTATAGGGTATTATGTTGCAGCTAATAGGGACAATTGTCTCGATGATTTTAGGTTTTTCAACTTCCTGAGGAGTTGGGGTATCAAGGGATTGCTATGTTTCTCAAGAGCGTGAGTAGGTTCTGGTTTTGTCTTGTTTCCATGGTGATAGTCTAGAGGAATAGGTTCAGTTGAGTTGGTTCCTGGATACCTAGGTATGTAGTTTTGGTAGATAGGTATGAAACTTGATTTTAGAGATAGATGTTTGAGGTGGCTATGTTTCCCTTTCTTTATTTCCAAGAGTGGAAACGTTTTAAGAGGGAAAGTATATTACAGACCTAATACTAATCCTTGGGTTTAGTGGCCTAATCCGATAGGGTTAGGGGAGCCGTGGGATTTAATAGGTCAAAATTAGGATTTATCTTATGCCCAAAATTCAATTACAGGGTCTAATAACCCAAATGAAATTGTGAAAGGAGGCTGATACAGGCAGCTAAGGTTCATGGTTAACAATACTCAGTATACTAGCTATTTATGATCGAACAATTATTTATAGCAGCAATCAAGGTACTTTGCCAAAGAGTGCCCCCAACAAGGTTGCATCTTTAGCTTTCGTGGGTTGACATCAAGCCTCTTATATATAGTAGGTGATGCCTCTTGAAGCCATTCAAAAATTCCCTCGTCCCCCTCGAAACCTATCATCGCGCCAGCCACGCAAGCAACGGTAGTGGAATCCTTAGGAAAGAGAGGGCATGAAGCCAACAGAGAGCATTTCTCTATTTTAGGAGGTAAGTTTACACTATCCCACACCTTGCTCTAACCCAAAGGCATAAATATCCCCCCCAAGGCCAAGGTAAAGGATCCCTTAAAAAGGAAGCCCAACCCAAAGGAAAAGCGCTCATTTTGGGGAACAAGTATAAAGTCTTGGTAGCCCTTGACCCCACTGAGGTGGATATGCCCCATGATACCATTAACGTTGTCAATATGCCCCTTTATACAAAGATTAAAGTTCTGTCCTAGAATATCAGAGGGCTATGTGTAGCCAGAATGAGAAGAGAGGCCTTATCTCTATTTGATAAATGGCAAGCTGATTTTTTATATTTTTAAGAGTTGAAAACCCAAGGAGACCGCCCTCTCAATCTCGAGAAGGGTAAAACTTTCTAGATAGTTTATCTATGATTTTGCTAGTTGTTACCAATCTAGAAAGCATCCACAAAGAAATTTTGTTGCCGTTGTCACTTCAATCACAATCCACATTTGTCATAGTCGAGTGCTAATGACTAGTTTTATAGTGACTATTTGTAGTTGTTGTTACTTTCCTGTATGATAATTGTTCTTTCTTGTTTTGACACTATTGATTATAGGAAGCCTTCATTTTCCAATCTTGTTTTGACACTACTGATTATAGGAAGCCTTCATTTTCCAATCTTGTTTTGACACTACTGATTATCTAATGTATAGAGGAATCATAAAGGAGATTGGACACATTTCTATTGTAGTGTTGTAGTGCACAGTACTTTTGGAGGGTTTTTTTAAAGCATCCTTTGATAGAGGTTACGGCTTTACACTGGGGTTTGAGTGGGACTGCAAGTATGGTGGTAATTTTGTGGCTTACATGAGTCCAAGCCATGGGAAGCATAAGTCTTAACTACGATCAAGACCCATTCACATATGTGATTTATCTATGGTCCCATGAGATAGCTTTATAGTTATCCACGTGGAGGATGGGTCTTTGTCTAATTAATTTTCCTTGAGGTGTACTAGTTTTACCAGTATTTGTGTGGTTATTTTGAAGTGTGCAAGTTTTACCAGTATTTGTGTGGTTATTTTGAAGTGTGCAAGTTAAGTTTCAACATCATAGATATCCCTCTCCATGATCGAAGGGTCATTAATGAACCATATGATGTCAAGGAGTATACCAGGTGTTGTACGGTAGATGACGAAGATGTCTTTATAACATGGTGACCTTTATCTTATTTTCACAATACCTTTGGCTCATATGTATGTTTACCCTAGGTTTACAACAGATGTTGGATGATCTTTCACTTCACAAATCAGTACATTTGTTGTATGGCTTCTTTTGCCTAGGACATTCTCTACTTAGCCTTGTCTCAGTGTTTCTGGATGAGAGATGCTATAACTTTGGTATGTGAGGAGATGTTCTTTGATAGAACCTAGTTATCCAGGGATTTTAGATCTACTAGATGGGGCACATACATTGGGGAGGGTGGATACAAAGGGTGAGTTTCCACAGTATGATTGGGATCTTTTTTGTGTTGGG
>NC_141055.1:5643847-5788675 GCF_041138505.1 Cibotium barometz
AGGATTAACATTAATTCATTTAAACAACATAAATCAATAAGGGCATGGTTTTAAGAAGAAACCATGAATTAGAATGCTTCCCAAGCATGTAGAGAGGTTGGGAAGAAGATTACCATCCAAGAAGAGAGTAAAACATCATTGTTCTTGGTTTTGGCTTGATTCTTTAAGGAAGGTGTGTAGCCCTCAAAGAAGAGGCTTGGCCACCAAGTAGAAGAGGGTAATCTCCAAGAGAAGAAGAGGTTTAGAGAAGCACCAAAGCTTCACAGGCAAGGTAGAGGGATAATGGAATTACACTAAAATAAAAATTACACTAGCATGCAAATACACTAAGATGAAAATACAAAGGAATGGGGTTCTATTTATAGGTGAGGGAGGCCACCAACCAAAGGCTTCCAGCTTCAGTTTGATCCAATTTGGACAAGTTTTGGATTAGGCCCACTTTTGTGATCTAGTTTGAAAGAGGTGAGAGGAGAGATGAAATATCTCATTTTTTTGAATTAAAAATTGGGGCGATGATGAGGATTCTAGGTGCCTCCTTCATGAGCTCCACTCACCCTCCTGAGGTGTCAAAATTTCCATTTTTATACTATTAAGTGCCAGTACTAGACTCTTCATCTTATGTGAGAATTTACTCATTTTTGGTGGATTTTGTTTTATTCTTGCATTTTTCTTATTTAAACACTTGGATTAACCCCATTGGCCCATTAGAAAACTCTTTGGACCTTAATCCATAATTTTCTAAAAATAGGTACCCTTAGGCTAAGGTGTCCAATGCACATATTCAATTAATTTCTAATGCATATTGGAAAACTGTTTTTAAACTTCTATTTCAAGGGAAGTCATCTTAAATTTAAAGGATAAATTTGTATCCAAAAATATCAAAAAACTATATTATCTCTTTCTAGAATATTTTCTCTCTCTAGGCCAAAAACAAAGGAAAACAATGTTTTCTTGTATTCTGAAAAAGGGGTGATCACAGGGGACTGACAGGAGAACTTATACATCTTTGGGGGCTTAGAAGGAGCCTTACATGTTGAGTAGCCTTAACTACTATATCTGAAGATTCCCCCCATGACATCCCAAGGAGTTGAGTAGCTCCTCTACTTTACCCAATGCTTCTTTTGATCGCTCAGTTGGTTTCATGGTGAAGGCGTAGTCGATGTGAAGCTTGAGAAAGTGATAAAATATTCGCATAAATGCATGCAAGGTGCAAAAGTGCATGTTGTCAAGTGGAAAAGCAATTATGAGATTCTAGCTTTTGTCCTTCGTCAAACGATTTGGCTCTTCAAGCATGGGGCATTGCAAGATGCCTCCATCCCATTCTCTATCATCAACTTGGTTGTGCTCATCCTCGAAATCTTCGTTCTTGTCCTCGTCCTCCTCAACCTCGGCAGCTTGTGCCCTTTTCTTCCCTTTCTGGTTACCCTTTTTCTTGTAGTCCCTTATACAGAATGGGCAAGGATATAGACAGTTTGCCCCTTGCTTGCACCCCAGCATACACTTAATAGTTTTTAAGTCCCCACCCAAGTGCGAATCCACATAAAATGTCCCTATACCCTGAACATCAAGCTTCTCACCTGCAATTGGAGCCTTAATGACCTTACTGATGAAAGGAATCCTGCTAAACATCCATGCAAGAACTTCATGGGTCTCTTTGGGCACTTCAAATGCACCCAACCACCATCTCTTTCTTTGATTGAACACTGAAAGATGGTGCTCTCAATTGGACATCTGGCCCAGTGGCCTTAGCAGTGTGTACGGCATCATTCATCAGTGTTATGCTGAGTCACTCTAACGGACAGCCCTTTACTATTTGACATTCCTCAAGCTTTAGTATAAAAGAGACTTTTCTCCCAAGTACTATAAAACAACATAACGTGACATAAGAAAAACTCATTTATCAATATTTTCATGGTAAAGTAAACAAGAAAAAGCATAAACTCAGTTATCAACAATTTCATGGTAAAGTAAACAAGCAAAAGCATAAAGTAATGTACTCACCCTCTTGAGGTAATTTGTAGAAGGAAATCATTTCTTGTTGTAGCATCAAGTAGAAAATATTTGAAACACAAAAACAACAAATGGACAAATTAAGTCGAAGACGGCATTTTGGCTATTTGCAGTAGTGAAACCAAAGTGAAAGTTTTTATGAAACAACATACCTAGTTGCCATTACTCTTCTCACACGCATCGCCTTTAGGTGCAAGTGTCTCTATTGAGGAGAGGCCCCTTTTACACTCTCTTGGGCCAAGAGGGGTACTCTTGGGCCAAGAGGGGTACTCTTAAAATTAGATATGCTATCTTTAAGCTTAGAAATCTCTACATCCTTCTTTTATATCAATTCCTTGAGCTCCCCTACCAATTGATCTAAAGCAGGGAGGGAGAGATACCAAGCTTTCCATGGATGCTATAGTAGTGAAGAAAATTAGGGGGGAAACTAGGTGGATGATTTCAAAGTGGTGAAAAAGAGAAGATTTTGGGGAAAAGTAGAGGGAAAGTGAGATTTTGGGAAAAAAGTGGAGGGAAAGTGAGATTTTGGGTAAATGAGGTAAAAAATAGGGATTTTTGTATGTATATAGGTTGGGGGCAAGTTTGAGGCTTAAAACAAGGAAAAATGGGGAAAAAAAAGGTCATATTTTGGGTCAATCTTACCCATGAGATTGCTGAGGTACAAAGTAGAGAAGTTATGAGGATTTGGGGAAAAGTGGAGGGAGTGAGATTTTGGGAAAAAGTCATATTTTGGGTCAATCTTACCCACGAGATTGCTGAGGTGCAAAGTAGAGAAGTTATGAGGATTTGGGGAAAAGTGGAGGGAAAGTGAGTTTTGGGAAAAAGTGAGATTTGGGGGAAATAATGAGAGAAAATGAGGCTAAAAATTTGGGTCCACCTTACCCACGAGATTGCTGAGGTGGAAAGAAGAGGAGTTATGAGGCCTTGCCCACTACTTTCAAAAAGGTAGAGACAGAAAGTGAAGAGGAGTGGGGGTCCCCCTACTTTTAGAGGTGGGGAGTCTATAAAGGGGCCCAAAATCTAGGCCAAAATCTAGGCCTATTCATTGCACTTGTCTCCTCCTTAAGCATGAACATTTTTAGCTTTAATCCCTTAAAATTAGGAATCCTTACAAGGCCCTCCATAGTCCAAAAAAACTCCTAATGAACCTCACTTGCTAGTCGAGGATAAAGAACAACATATGGACGAGTGTGAATACCGTTGGCATGATCAACAAGCTATCTCTGATGTAGATAATGCTAAGATCTGTGCTCTGCAATTCACCATTGCATCATCTCATTAATTAGTTGCTGCCTCCTAGTAGTCACATGAGCTCTCAACTACTCTGCAGCATCAAATGTTGTTGTGACCACCTCAGCTTTGGCTTGCTTTAGCTTAGCTTTTCTTGCTCTAGCTCTAATCTAACCTACTCTTGAGTAGAGAGAGCCTGTCATGCGACAGTAGAGGGATTGTATCGAGGAGGACAGAGGAGGAGAGCTCTAGATAAGCACCCAACCATAGAGGGAATGGGGATAAGGTTCCCCACTGTCGGGTATATATGCCGCAGCGCTTGTCGGCCCACACATACCCAACTATGGAACAACTCTCGGGCACCCTCTCCCATGGACTCTAGCTCGCTTGTCGCCACCCGTTCTCCGATGGGCAGCCTCAAAGTTTGGTCAAGCTCCTCATAGCTGCTACAGGCTATGTAACATTACGTCCCTCTTAGGAGAGTTTTCATCCGTGAAAACAAACTCCTGAAAGTTCTTGGTTAGCTTACTTATGCACTCCCATGTGGATGCCTCCTCCTCACGATCCTTCCACTTAACAAGTGTCTCTTAGTACACAGTGTGCCTCGTGTTCTGATTTCTAAATCTGAGAATCCTCTCAGGTTCATGTGGAAGAGATAGTGGCTTTGTCAATTCCACCAAAACGCTTGGAGAAACTATGTTCTCCTTAAGATCAAACACTTTCCCGACTTCGTAGGGACTTTTGAATATACGTAGTCACCTTCTTCAAAGGCTACTTTTCTGCGAACCTTGTCTGCATACATCTTTGCACGATCTTGTGCACTATGTATGCTATCTTTTGATGCTTGCAACATATCTTCCATGTCTTCAAGGAGCTTCTTGACAGACTGCAACTTCATGGTGGTGAAGAACTCTGGTGCATATACATCCTTTCTTCATATGCTCGGTTAACTGCCATTCCACTTCCTTTACCTCGGAGTGGCTTAACCCTTAAGCAAGTTTGCTTATAGGTTTGACCCTCATAGCAAGTTAATGCCATGGTCAAGCTCCCTAGACCAATTGGGAGATCATCAGGAAAAACATCCCTAAAATCTTGCAATAAATCACTCAACAAAATTGCATACTTTTGTTTTATTATCTTAGTTTTAGCCTTGGTATTTATGTTTTGTTCACAAGAAGACAAAACAGGTTCTGGAAAATAGTGGTCTCGACCAAGGCCAACTATATTTATTTTATTTACGAAAATAAATTGATGCTGCAAGAGAGTACAAATATATAACTGTTGTATATTGTCCATGTTGATGGCATGGCACAACTCCTCCACAACTCTAGGGAAGAAATCATGGGTGCAATTGGAACCTCCTTCTCACCATATAGCCTCACCACTCTCCCCTCATGCACAAACTCCAGGCTATTGTCTTGGTAGCCTACGACTTAGGGTAGGGCCAAGGTTGTACAACCACTCCTTGCCTAGATAAATATTTGCTCTAGCCAAGTGCATGACCTCAAAATCCAAACTCGCCTCATAACCCTGCATAGCTAAAGGTACCCCCAAGACTATTGTGTCCCAAACATTTTTTTCATGACCATTAGCTAACGACACCATGATATACTTATGGTCAGACTTGGTCTCTGGCAACCGTAACTTTTTAACAAGAACATAGTTAAGGAAATTGTGGGCGTTTCTATCATTTGTCATGACGTGACTCTACGGTCACCTATCCTCCCATATAAAAAGATCGAATCATGTGGTCCCATTGATGGTTGCCATATCGCTTGGGTAATGAAGCATTCATGGGTCTTGAGAGGTTCACCTACTAAAAATATGTAAGTATAGCATGTGAGCTCAAATGAAGGGTTTTTTTAATTCAAAAATTTAAGGTAAATTTATAGAAATACATTTACAAAAGGGGTTTTTATAATTGGTTTTGAAACAAAAACCCGTAAGTCCATGAAGAAAAAGGGGTCATTTTATTCATGAAAAATTCACGTAAAGTCTAGAATTCATCAATTCCCTTTATTTTTAACACAATCTCGCGGTAGTTAGAGATGTACTAGGGTGAGGGGAACGCCATGCATCAAGCACTTATCCCAATCATTCTAGGACCTTTGCAACTCGTATATGGTGGAAAAAACTGTTTTTGAAACAACGTTTCGAAATCTACTCGACTGCTTGAAAGCCTAGGCCCAAGAGACTTGAAAAATCCACACTGGGCGCTAATTACTAATCCAAACATTCTCCGATTGTGACAAAACTTTGTAAGCATGTGGGGGTGGGTCCTCCCCACATGCTTGCAAAGTTTGGTCCCCATCGGAGCACGTTTGGGTACGATGGTATGGGGAAGGCCCGGATTTTCCATGGCCTCTTAAGCACCAAGAGACTTGAAAAATTTGCACTGGGCGCTAATTACCAATCCAAACATGCTCCGATTATGACCAAACTTTGCATGCATGTGGGGGTCCCCCCCCACATGCTTGCAAAGTTTGGTTCCCATCATCGGAGCATGTTTGGGTACGATGGTATGGGGAAGGCCCAGAGCACCAAG
The DNA here is from genome assembly GCF_041138505.1 of Cibotium barometz. Lineage (NCBI taxonomy): Eukaryota > Viridiplantae > Streptophyta > Polypodiopsida > Cyatheales > Cibotiaceae > Cibotium > Cibotium barometz. The sequence goes on from NC_141055.1 coordinate 5,649,633, forward strand.
AGACATGAAAAATCCACACTAGGCACTAAATACTAACCCAAACATGCTCCGATCATGACCAAACTTTGCAAGTGGAGTCCATCTTCTTTTAAGGGGCATGTACAATTAATGTGTCAACCCGCTGAGTTGGTGGCACGCACATATAGACTTGATGTGGGGGTGGGCTCCCCCCACATGCTTGCAAAGTTTGGTCCCCCCCATCGGAGCATATTTGGGTACGATGGCATGGGGATTTTCAACAAACAATATGATAGCCAAAGTGTTAAAAAAATAAAAAACCAAGACCATCAACTAAAATGTAATGATACTCAATAATGAAAAAACTCATAATGATATAAACATCAAATAAGTACATCAAAATGTGAGCTAACCCAACTACTCTGGGTTTAACCACTAACTCAAAAGATCAAGGCATAATGAAAATGAGCTACCCTAGCTAGTCTGAGGCTAGTCACTGCCCATAAATCTAAGTACAATGTAAGTGAGCTAACCGAACTAGTCTGAGTTTAGTCACTATCAACGGCAACCCAATCAAAATCATCATCTCTAACTGCTAGTCGACCTGCGCGTCGAGGCTGCTGTGCATGTCGAGGAGGCTGTGCCGGCTACGGGGGTCGTCGAATATGTATGGGGATGGCTGCCCCCCTCAAAGGCAGGATCATGAGCTGGTGTGTCGGTGTACTCAGGAGCTCACGAGTCCCATAAGCTGCTATAGCCCTCTCCCTCTCTCTACGTCGTGCTACTGCATTAGGGGAAGGTTGAGGTCTATAAGGGCCCTTTAAGATGCCATGTGATTAAAAGGTTATTAAGGAAAAGAGCCAATCATGTGATGCCATGTATACAAAAATGTTGGGTGATTAAAGGTGGTCAAAAGATTCTCTAGAAGATGCCTTTTTATACTTTTCATTTTCTAGAAAGTGGGAGGAAAAATTTTTAAAATTTCGGACGTCCATAACTTCTACATATGAGCTCAAAATTTGTCGGAGATTACAGATCCAGAATCCACTCGTCGAGCTCTTTCCATAGATATGTCACATGATATAGTTTTGCTCGCTCAATTTCAAATTCAATTTTGGCGGGAAACTTTGAAATTCAAACTTCTAGCCGTTTGAAGAACAAGAAGGTATCTAAAGTCAAAGAAACTTAACATTTTAACAAAAAGTCATTAAAATCATAATATGGCAGCTAAACCCAAAATCTGTAATCAGCAATGGTACGTGTCTGCCACTCTGCGCGTGTAAGCTCCTCTGCTGCTGCTGTAAGGAAACGCTATAGCACCATCACCCGAGGTGCCACTAGGACCAGCACCACCCACACACTCGTATGCTATGATTTGGCTCTCATGAAGGACTCTCTGGTATGCATCACAAACTCATGTGCACTCCACTCAATCTCTGGAGGCACCTCAGGCTCCTGATCTTTGTCATCGGCGTCGAGTCCCAAGTCATTAGTAGCTGAGGTAAAATCAAGAGGCCTGCCAGTCCTAGCATCTACTCGAGCTAAGTCTGGGTGAAGATCGTCAATGCCCAAATCTCTATATGTCGCTAGGTTGACAGGTGCACGACAAGAGGGACATGCTGAGAAGCGTACTAGCTCCTGGGTGATGCAAGGAAGACAAATGGAAAAAATGTCCACATCCCAGAGCATATCCACCAGTACTATCAATGTCCTCAATGCAGAGAGCGTAGCAGGCATCACGGAGGAATGGTGGTGCATCCTGAGGGAGAGGTCATCGAAAAACCTATGTTATAACAGGCCGTGGATATAAAGGCAAGTAGGGTACTGTCATGTCTGAGGATCTGCGAAACTCTCGAACATGCAGCATCAACTACTCTGCCCTATGCTGTGCAATCCGCTCCATAATCATGTGCTGCTGCACCTAAGCTCTAGAACTCTCTACCTCAGTCCGAGCCTACGCACAAAAAGTAAAGCATAAAAATAATTGATTAGTCTCTCTCATTAGGTATTACTTAAAGAAATTTATAACTTAGGACCTTAATTATAACTCTTTTTACGTGCAAGAGAAACCTACCTGCTGGATGTCAGAGTCTCTCACATGTCGTGCCTCTGCAACAAGTAGTAGCTGCCCTCTGCCATCTGTAATGCAGCTCTAAGGCGGTCAATCTCCGCTCTCTCGCCTCTACCAACTCCTGAGTGAGTCTCTCACTGGTAGGTGTGGGACCCTACATGACACAATCAACCATGCTGCTCATGTAAAAATATAGAAAAGTGCATATAAATATGTAAATACCTCGACATCTGTCATTGATATCGATGACTAAAATAACTTAAGAAGTAATAAATATGTAAATACCTCGACATCTGTCATTGATATCGATCGTGAGAACAAGCGCACCACGTGCTCGATGCTCTCCATGGTACTCCGTGTACGTTGATGCCAACCTGGGTGCCAAGAGCCTCGATTGTCAACATAGGCACAAACGTCGGGATCTGTAGGAGCTACACGAAGGGCTGGTGGAGGCCGCCTAACCTAGTCCTAGATACGGCCTCGGCTAGCAGCACCACCACACCAGGCCGATGGCTAGTGTAATCCACCTCCTCCCCTAAGACAAACTCTGCATATAATTGCTTTGCGAATATGGGAATCTGGCAGTTGTTCAGAATCATCCCATATGCGGCAACATCTCGACTATAGATATGTGCCGCCATACGAGGATGCGAACACCGTGAAATAGTAAGGGGCTTGCCCGCCCTAGGCCTCATTCCACGACTATCAAGGAAGAGATCTAAGTAGGCTCCATCCCTAATCGGACCAAGATCACAGACCTGACGATATGTCAGGCCATGTGCAGTGCGATGGTGGGCTATCCACTCATCTACATAAACAATATCGTGAAGGCTACAGAGGGACGAAAGCATCGCCTCCTCCAAGTCTGCCACGATATGTAATGTAGACGGTGTATCTCTAGCACTCCTACGGATATCCGCTAACTCGCGGTCTATCTCCGCGATGAGGTCCATAATAGATGAGCGGCCCTCCTCGTGGCCCTCCTCGTGTGACTCCATGCTAAAACCTAAGTCTAACACAAAGGTCCAATGCTTAGTGCTAAGTAGCATTAATGAAGCTATAAAACAATGCTAATGGGCCCACTAATGCTAATCCAAATCAAGAGAGTAAGGAGAGTGAAAATGACTTTTGACAATGAGGTAAAAAAAAAAAGTTTTTCGGTTTTAAAACTTCGAACGAGGTTCGGCGGCATCATGCACTTTAGGGTTTGCAAGATGTACGCTCTGGATTTTAGGGTTAGTGAGACAAACGGCCAAGATACGCACTTAATTTTAGGATTGGTGAAGGATCGACGGCTAGTATCTCGTTCGAGGTACATGGACGGCTTAGATTTTGAGTCATTACCACGATCGAGGTATGTTTGACGGTCAAGATTCATTTAATACCTCGATCGAGATATTTAAACCGCTGGGATCGCATCTTCAAATGTGTGTGAATGGACGGATCGGATTTTGTAGATAAACCTCATTCGAGGTTTTGAAACGGTCTCGATTTCATCTCTATACCTCAAATGAGATATGTGGACGGATGAGATTGCATCTCTGTACCTCGAACGAGGTATTTCAATGGTCGAGATTTTATTTCAATATGTCGTTCGAGATATGTGGACGATGGAGATGGGCTGGTCAAATATGCTGAATGTACATTTGAGCGGTGTGCCTAGGGGGATACACCGTGGCATTGATGTGGATCCGAGTGGCATGAATATCTCGATCGAGATAGTGTGGTGGCGGTGACCTGTATTGGTGACATGGATGATAACTCGAAACCCGGACCTGCTAGCATGGCATTAGTTGGTATCTCATTCGAGATATGTCGCCTTATGCTTGGGAGGCACGTGTCGTGTTTTAATTGATGGTGATATCACGATCGAGGTACTACACCTGAGATACGTGGATGTCCCAATTTTAGAGAGAGTGGACGAAAGTGAGTACCCTCATCTTACAACCACCCTCAAACCAGATGCATGTACTTACTAACTTGGAGTTCACAAACTCCTTTAAGAAGTGGAAAGCATAGGATGGCTTATCAAAACAATATGTTATTGCTTATCTCAAGACTGAGTTTGATGTTCCACATTTGGGCCTTGGAGGACTGGATAAAGAAGAGAATTAAGTTTTTGTTCTCTAATAAAAGAGCAAACATTAAGAGAGCGGCAAACATCAACTTGTGAGGAAGCATCCATGTGCTTTTCAACAATAAGTGGCGACAAGTGCTTCACGACGACTATGGAAGCGAGGAGCGTCGCACTTTGGCTCGAGAGGAAAATCCTCCTCTATTGCTTGCTTTGCAAGTATCTATTTTACTATTTTTCTTTATTTAATCTAATTTGGTTTTAAACTATATTATTTTCTTTAACTACTACGAAAGCGAGGAGCATCACACTTTGGCTCGAGAGGAAAATCCTCTTTTATTGCTTTCTTTGTAAGTATCTATTTTACTATTTTTCTTTATTTAATCTAATTTGGTTTTAGACTATTATTTCTTTTAAGTAATTATATCTCTTTTAAATTATTTTTTGTAGAGGGACTTTGTTGGGCGTGAATTAACAAAAGAAGAGTACGATTATGGGTATAGAGTCCCCCTGTCCATAATTTGGGCTTGGATGCTTACGTGAGGTGTATGTTTGACCAAGCCCATTTTGGGTACTCAAGTTGATGAGGTAAGTAACTCATAAGCCATTCTCTTATTTATATGTAATTGTCTTTTATCGTTTTATACTTACCTTACTCTTGTTTGCATGTGTGTAAGATGAAGAAAAAGAGGAAGCTCCAGACTATGAACGTGAAGTGGTTGAAGTAAGTGAAGATGAAGACGAAGACGAGCTGGAGGAATCTGATGAAGATTTCGATTATCCATATCTTCCTTGATTTTGTGTGTGGAAAAAAAAGAGTTGGGGCAGATTAGGGAGTCATCACAGGACTCCCCAGTCTGGCCCAACTTTTTTTTTCATGCAAGCAAAAATAGCAGCAAAATTTCGCTGGTAAAAGCAGCGATCCCAGTGCAGTGAAAATAGTAGCGTGCTTAGTAGTCAAACAGGCCCGACATCTCGAGGATGTCTTTGTACCCTTATAATTATAAAAGCGTTGCTATTTTGGTTGCTAGACCATCATTTGTTGTAGTGAAAGTTATAGCATGCATATATCCACTGGGCATGGACATATATGCATTGCATTAAAGTGTCCACTTGACACTTGTCTCTTTGTACCACCCCATAGTATAGTATAATAATTTCAACAGTCCTAAAGCTTACTTAGGCCAAAATATAAAAATCTCAAGTCTAAGCATAATCAAACAGACTTAGAAAATGGATGTAAACCAAATACCATGTATCTAAATTTAGACCATTATTCATTTTGGTCACCTCGACACACATTTTTTCAACCGTCCAACTACATCACCCTATGGTGATGGGTAGGTTTGTAACTAGAAACATACACTATCAACGTTATTCTTGAACTTAATCTTTGGGTTGTGTACTACTTAGTAGCATACACACTAGCCACATAAAGTCTCTTAGAAATCTAGACTTAGCAAATGTTGATACATATACACATGATTAGAATTTTCTTTTTTTACAACACAGAATTGTCTCACATTTTGTGAGATGCGTTGCATGAATGGCGTAAGTAAAATGTCCAATTAAGATGTCCCATTAACACAACAGCATCCCACATTTAGTGAGTCACTGCTTTTGCTGCGTTCTTCATACGCTCGAGAGGCTTCAAACGTAGTCATAAACACACTTGCAAATTTAACTACTTTGGAAATCCAAACACACAATTATGTGCTGATGTGCAGCACTGATTCAACACTCCGCTTGTGTGCACTAATTCAACATGCAATCATGCGGTTGGGAGTACAAAATCATCCAAGCTGAAAGCAAATTGTATATATCCAGTAGAATATATGTATATATTTACTATAGCACGCAAAAGCACTTTGAAGGTTCATATAGTGAAATAGTGCTCTAGTAAATATATGTATATATTTACTAGAGCACGCACAAGCACTTTGAAGGTTCATATAGTGAAATAGTGCACTCCCTAACTAATCAAAGGCTCACATAGTACAATAGCGCACAATAGCGCACTCCCTAAGTAACTTCACTTCAAGGATGAAATATAATATAGAAGTGAGAAGATAAAAGAGGAAAAACTTTTGATATAAATATCACCATTTACTGCTAATTGATAAGTGGTATTTACTTATAAAGATGTTACCATTTACTGCTAATTACTTATTAGTGGTATTTACTTATAAACATGATTAACACTGGCTACAAGTGTTAGATGCCACTTGTAAACTGTTTGCTACTCTTCGTTTGTTCTCGCACGCACGTGCATGCGTGTGTGCGTGTGCACATGTGTATGTGTCTCTGTGCATTTGTGTGTGCGTATGTGTGTCTGCACATGCACGTGCACATTATATAACACCACACAGTGCTGTGAATATCGAACTGACAATATATACATTTTTGTTTTAATCAGGAAGATTAAAAAGTGTACTAAAAGAAGTCAAAATTATACAAAAAACATCCCCTCTTCGCCATGTATACAATAAGGCTTCCAAGTGCTCAAAAGAGTCGTTTAAACACAAATAAATATCCGTGATAAATTACACCCCATAAATACCCACACTCTCTTGCATACATAGACATAAACATACACACACTCATGCATGTGCGCACGCACACACACACCCCACACATGCATGCACATACATGTGCGCACGCACACACACACCCCACATATGCATGCACATACATTTGCACATGCACACACACATACATGCACATGAAGACACACCCCCCCCCATGATTTTGCATGTGCGTATATGCATACGCATACACACAAGTTTGCATGTGCGTATATGCATGTGAGCACGCGTATATGCTTGAGATTGTTATAGAAAAGCTTAAAGAGAACCTTGTGTAAGTTCATACAGATAGATAGATAAATAGATCGATCTATAGATAGATAGATAGATAGATAGATCAATCGATAGATAGATAGATAGATAGACAGATAGCTAGATAGATAGATAGATTGATGCGAGAGAGAGAGAGAGAGAGAGAGAGAGAGAGAGAGAGAGAGAGATGTATAAGATGAGAAAAACTTGATGCTTGAGGGTATACGGTGATGTGTCGCGGGAGTCTTGCCTCTATAGCTCGTCCCGACACACCATCGTGAGAAGGATTCTACAAGCTAGTACCAAAACAACCCAACAAAAACATGTATAAGCACACCCTTGTCCAAACCCATAAGTATATGGCATCACATCCACAACAAAACACCACAAGGTCACCAAAGAACATATGATCACCAGCAACCCCAACGGAATCAAACTTCAAAAAACACTTTGCCCCAGTCCATGGAAACAAATTCGAGGATACACTTTCATTATGGCAGACCAACATAGGAAGACAATGTATATTGCCATTACCCCATATTTCATTATACTTGCATTGACCTTTTACATGAAGTGAGAGGCTAGTTATCAATAGGATCATGACTAGAAGTAGTGTTATGAGAGTCTGATATTCAGGCAAAAAACCATGGGGCCAAACCACATGTACATCAAAACAATGCTACCAACTTTATGCTCTATGTACCTTACATTTTGTGAGCTCACACGACTATGTACAGCCACAAAGGTGGCAATCGGGATGTCTCAAACCAAAAGACCATCAACAGATAGTCTCTCTCAAAGAAGCAAAGGAGCAGTGCTACCTTCAAAACTGCCACCTTCTTTGAGCACTCCAGCAGCCCAGCCGACCTCAGAGAAAGAACACCCTAGAGCACGACATCCCTTTCAAGCAATAGCCAACATTGTCTGCAAATAGCCCGTTTGTGAGTGTTTAGGCACTATACATTGGCAACAACATCACGACCTCAAGAAGCGGAGCCTTCCACCACTTTAAGCAGTTACAGTAGAAATAGACATGTCCATAGCTCGAGGGCTCTAGCATCGAGAAGGGTGTCTCCAGCCAGCCAACTTTGCAGACGACCATATCACAAAAGAGCACCCTCTCGTCTTCTATTCCCAGCTCCAACAGAATCTGCCTCACCGCTTCATAGCAAAGGCCCCAGATTGTCGGCTTCAGAGTTGCTTTTCAACATGCACATCCGTAGTTTCAATTGTAACATCAGCTAAAGAAAAATCCTAAAAGATGGCTGTCATATTATAGCCAAAGATAATCATGGCAAGAAGCTCACATTAGTATGCCCTAAAGATGGCAAGCTTTACTCTCTTGGCAATACCTTTCATCAGCAAAAGCCCTCTCTACCACCATCAATACTCCTGCAGAAGAGGAAACCTTGCTATGGCACTATAGGCTTTGCCATATTTTAGCACATGCCTTGCATCAAATGAAGCACAAGAAGCTTGCGATTGGGATTCCCAAGGAGATTACCCCAATCCAATTTTGTGAAGGATGTGTAGTTGGCAAGGCCAAACACTTTCCTTTCCCCAAATCCACCTCAAGAGCTTCTGAGCCCCTTGCCTTGATTCATACAGATCTTTGTGGCCCAATGCAAACCACCTCTCTCACAGGAAACAAATACATGCTTTTATTTATAGATGATTTCACAAGGTACATATATGCCTATTTTCCCTCAGAAAAATCATCTACTTTTATGAAATTTACATTTTTTAAAGAGCAGATGGAGAATCAACATGATAGAAAGATCAAAGTTCTCAGATCAGACAACGATGGTGAATACACTTCAAATGTGTTTAAAGAACATTGCCATGCACATGGAATTCGCCACCCATGAATTTACAATTCCTTATGATCCTCAACAAAACGGGGTGGTGGAGAGGAAGAATCAAACACTCGTGGAGGCCGCCTGCTCAATGCTTGTCGTGGCTCGTCTCTCTCATGATCTGCAACTTCTACGCTTCATGGGAGCACACCATACACACTGTGGTATGGACATGCACCAAATCTCACTCATCTTTGCATTTTTGGCGCCCCTGCATATCCTCTCCACATTGGCCATCAAGCCAAGTTTGCAGCAAAAGCCTCGAAAGCCATTTTCGTGGGCTATGGTGATCGCTTTGGCCATAAGGCTAATTGCTTTCATTATCCCAAAGAGCACCAATTCATTTTCAGCTGCTTCATAATCTTCCATGAAGAAGCCCTCACGGGCGTGGTGTCTCATCCCATCAAAGCCTTGGATTCCTCTTCATCCACCACGATGGTGCCCTCTTCACCCGGCTCTCCACATTTGCAGTTGCCGCCTCTCCTATCCACACCACCCCACCTACCTAGGCGGGCAACAAATTCAAATACCATCTCCCCCTTCATAACCAACCTTTATAAGGTTGCTTATGCCACTCCCACTGATGATGTGGAACACTTCATGTTTGACTTGCTACGCCTCACCGGAAGCGGTTGGCCTGAAAAAGCAAGCAAGTTTTCCCCTTGAGGAAAATCCAGACTCCGGCGACTCTTCCCTAAGCCAAACCCCAAAAAAAATTCTTGCTAGGAAAACATGGGCGATTCCTCCAAGGAAGAAAGGCTAACACAAACTATCTAATGTGGTCATTTAGTTTACTGGTCTTCTAATCCAGACTATGTCATGTTGTTGAGTGACCCAATGGCAAAGAGGAGCAAGTCTTGCACATGGTTTAAAGAAATCAACGCTTTTTTCTCCCTCGAGTGAGGCACAACCGTGGACCCGGTCCCCTAAAACAAGACTTGTTCGGGTTCTCTATCTACCGTACGTATCTTGAACTAAACTTCTACCCTTGATTTATTATATTTTCAATATAAGGAATTCCACCGATCTAGTCTATTTCCATCCAATCCCATGGGTTAGCAGACCACCCAACCACTATATTGGTGGAAATTCAATTTATCACCCACCCATAATTGAAATGCCATTTTGCTTTCAAAGACAAATACATACACACTCGTCTTAAAACATTTACACACACACTCCTCTTAAGACAAGGATGAGTAATCAAACATCAGTCCCAATATAGCTTAATTATACCAATACAGCTATTATACCAAACTCCATTCTTTTCAAAACATAAGTATCATTCCAGATGCCCCGTTTGAAGATCTACTGACCAACCAACGAGTTCTAGATTCAGTTTCCAAAAAATCATTTCTTATTCATAAAACTTCTCGCCAATCCATGAAGATCTTCCTCGACATATGCATGTGTGTCATCGACGATCGCGAGCCTGAGCATTGCCTGGTCAGAACCCTCTAGGATCCTCCTTAGGTGTCCTATGACATTCATGCATAAACATGCCATGAATGTGAATATGAAAATGTAACCAAACATTCTCTTTTGACATCTATGTCATTCATGTATAAACATACCATGAATATGAGAATGTAACCAAATATCCTCTTTTGACATCTATGACATTCATGCATAAGCATGCCATGAATATGAGAATGTAACCAAACATACTCTCTTGACATCTATGATATTCATGCATAAACATGCCATGAATGTGAATATGAAAATGTAACTAAAATTCCTCTTTTGACATCTATGACATTCATGCATAAGCATGCTGTGAATGTGAACATGAAAACAAGATGAATGGGAATGATCATCATCGAGATACATACACATGGAGTATATGTTTAACATCTAAACATCATTAAAAATCATAATCAAAAGCATAAATAAGAGATTAATGTCTAAACATTCACTTAAACATGTTTTAGAGATTAATGTCTAAACATTCACTGAAACATGTTTTAGAGAAGAACCCATGTCTAAACATGCTTCTAAGCATAAAAGAGAAGAAAAGAGAGTAAACTTTCTTGGTTTAGGCTTACCCTTAGTGTGAGCTTGCTTGTTGAGCTTGGAGAGAAGCGTATAGCCTTCAAGCAAAAAAGGAGCCTTCAAAAGAGGGTTCACCCTTAAGAGAAGAGGCTAAACCACCATGGAGAGGACTAAGCTTCAAGAGACGAGAGCCATGGTCACCTATGAAGAGGATTAGGGCAAGATGAATTGGTTTAGTAAAGCCCCAAAGCTTCCACCAAGGGAGAGGAAGGAATAAATGAGAAAAATACACTAGAATGAGGTTTTCACTAACTTTTTACAAAGGAGGGAGGCTCTATTTATAGGGGAGATGGGGGTGCCCTCTAAGTTTAGAAGTTCCCATTTAATCTAGCTTAATTTTAGTCAAAATTGGCCTAGTTAAGCCCATCTAAAAAAATGAAGAAATATCTAGCCACCTCATGTACTTTTTGAATTAAAAAATAGCCCCTTTGATGTGATTTCTAGGCGCCCCCTTGAAGTGGGATTACCTCTCCTTTGCAAGGTGTCAATTTGCTCTTATAGACAATAATCACATTCTCCCAAGTCTATGCCACCACTTGCCATTTGTTTGCTATCACACATGCTTGAATATTTTTGTTTTTTATGACAATTATATTCTTTTTTTCCAATGTTCCACATTTCCCATGTGTGGAAATATTGATATCTAGAAAGATCTCTTATATTTGGCCTTTGAAAAAAAATTCCACTATCATTTTTGAATAAGGGTGTGTTTCCATGCACCCACCGTCCAAGATTTTAACCCAATCTATAAATCCTTTTTTTTTAAGATACTTCTTTGAGGAATGTGGTCATAAAGTCTGGAACAATTTCTCCATCCAAAATATTTCCAAGATGCGGTCTTCTCTCTCTAGGTTAGAACAGGGTAAACAAGGTCTTTCATTGCACAGAAGAGGCGGGGTGATCACACTGGGGGTTTGTTGAAATATACAAGTAAATAGGGTCTGTGCGGGAACAAGCCCTTAGCAAGAGGCTATAAAAGAGACTCTGTAAATAAGTGAGAAGCTGTGAAAAGGTGAGAGATATCTACTGGGAGAGAATAAAGGGTAGCATGAGAAGATTTAGGATGTGTGGAGATATTCAAGGAAAAGTGAAGAGGTGGAGAGAATCAAGCAAAAGAGGTGGAGTGAATCAAGGAGAGATCAGTGGGATTAGATGCTTGGATGTAAACTCTATAAATTGAGGCATTGGCCTAATGAGAGTTTACTAGTTTTTGATTATCCATGCCTACATTAAGCTATATGTTATTGACTCACTAATCTCATCTTAATCATCGTCTAATCTCTTTGTTAATGATGTTGATTCTAGCATTTGATCCACCATAGCTCATCACATTGCTACAAATTTAACATGATATCAGAGCCTAGCTTAGAATCCATCAAATTTATGAGCCCATTATCTTGCTAATCACCTAGTTAATTAGGATTAGTAGATAATCAAATTTTTAGAAGCCTTCTATATCCACAGCTGGTGGAGGGGCTTGATCTCCCTCCAGGTTCAACATTAAGCAATAACCTCTTAGACACACATAGCTACACTCCCTATGCTGCTTCAGCCCATCAAGACGAATCATGAAACCGCCAAGAGAAGTTGCAGATTTTTGCGTTTTTTCAAGCACTGTTTTTCTGAAGAAAAACTGAGATCCGCTCTCCAACAGAAGCAATTGATCTAATTCCTCTTGGCCCCAAGGGTTTTCAAGGGTTCTCTACGAGCTGGTGAAGATAGTTTTTGATTTCATCAAGTCTACAGTGAGATCCAAGCTCTGCATCAAATCTGCAGGTGACTTTGGTAAAACAGAGATTAAGCATTCAATGTTTGGTCAAATCTTGTGTTTCTTGGCTTAATCCTCTACTAGACTAACTGCTATTGATGGCTTTGAAAGGAGTTGAGCTCATTTGAACTATAAGGCCCCAGATCTGGACTCCCTGCATACTCTATTTTTTGCACACAAAATAGAGGATTATTTTTCTAATCAGTGATTAATCAGCACTAATCACTATATTTTGGTGTAATTGAGGGTTCAAATTAACCATTGGGTATCTGATACAGATCTCTATAACTTCAGATTGCAATTCGGAGATGATTTGGTACTCCAACCATTCAGTACAGATTTGTTACCCTTTGCTTTATGTAATTTCTGGTGAATTTATGCTGATAAATCTGTTGTAATCATCACCTAAACACCAGATTGAGTTGTAAAAGGGTAGACACTGCCCTTGAATCTTGAAATTAGATCAAGAGGTAAGACCCCCTTCACATCATCAGGAGCACGGCACAAGAGATAGCCAAATTTAATGGGGAGCAGTTTTATACATGGTAAACAAAAACCATGTATTAACTCATGAGGAAAAATCTATGGGGTCTAGTTGAGGGAAGAGATGAATGCCCAGAGGTGAGTAGGGAAAATTAGTGGAAGAGCACAAATGAGAAAGCATTAGGACTCATCGCACTCAGTTTAAATGATCACAGGGATACAATGGGCAAAAGATGCATGGGATGAACTCAATAAATTATTTGGCACTCAAGCAAAAAATTCATAGATAAATCTCTTAATGTAATTCTACAAACTTGATATGAAGGAAAGTGAACCTTTCATCACACACTTGAACAAATACAAAAGCATTAAGCAACAACTATCAGCCATTGGCAAGAAGGTAGAAGATGATGAGGCACTAGCAGTGCTTCTGAAGAGTGTGGACAAAGGTGAATATGAAAACATTGTAGCAACCTTAAAGAATGTACCTGAATTGTTGGGATTAGATGCTTGGATGTAAACTCTATAAATTGAGGCATTGGCCTAATAAGAGTTTGCTGGTTTTTGATTATCCATGCCTACATTAAGCTATCAATTAATTGCTCACTAATATCATCTTAATCATTATCTAATCTCTTTGTTAATGATGTTGATTTTAGCATTTGATCCACCATATCTCATCACATTGCTGCAAATTTAACACGGTTGAGGGAATGTGTCATACACCTTTAGAGGCTGGAAGAGGAATCTTACATTCTCTCCCACTTGAAAAACGCAAGATTTCCTCATCTCACAAACTGGGGGTAGTCCTTTACCAGTTCATCTTCTTTCTCCAAGTGGCATCCTCTAGAGGGTAGAATTTCCACTTGACCCTTAATACTCTGTTTCTAAGTGTCTTCTCTCGTACATCTAGGGTCTCTTCAGGTTCAAGTTCCATCTAACCTTGAGTTGGAAATGTTAACTGTTCATCTTCTAGAACATGACTCTGTGACTAGGTACATACTTTTTAAGTAAACTAACATGAAACACATTATGTACCTTCAAGTGTGGGGGCAATAAGGGTTCGTAGGCTAGATCTCCTACTTTCTTTGTGATCACATATGGTCCACAGTATCTAGGAGATAGCTTCTTGTATTTCCCTAAGGATAAGGAACTCCTTTTGGGTCGCACACGAATGAAGGCCATATCTCCTTCTTCGAATACTCTATCAGTGCTCTTCTTATCTGCATACTGCTTCTGTCTATCCTGGGCAGCCTTACTATCCTTGCGAACTAACTGCATCTGATGATCCATATCATTAAGCATCTGTCTGGACATCTCGACCCTAATCAATGGGTCTGACCAAGTTAATGGTGTGAGGTAATCTTGTTCATACAGAGCTTTGAAAGGGCTCATCCTAATGCTTTGGCGATATGAGGCATTATAAGCAAACTCGACTAAGTGTAAATAGCTTAACCACTTCTTTGGTTCTCTACCACAGTACGATCGAAGAATATCTTCAATCACTTGGTTTACTCTTTTAGTCTGACCACCATCAGTCTTTGGGTGATAAGCTGTACTGAGATCCAAAAAAGTTCCTACTACTTTAAAGAAGGCAGTCCAAAATCTTGATGTGAACTTAGCATCTCTATCACTCACAATCCTCCTAGGAAATCCATGCAATCTGAAAATCTCTTTCAGGAAGACTCTAGCGACATCTACTGTAGTGTAAGTCTCTTTTATTAAAATCAGATGGGCAACTTTAGTTAGTCTGTCAACTACCACAAAGATGGAGTTGTAACCTGATTGCACTGATGGAATCTAGTAACAAAATCCATACTAATACATTCCCACTTCATTTGTGGAATGTCTAAAGGGTGCAACTTTCCTAGCATCTTAATTCTCTCTGCCTTAACTCTTTGACATACTAAGCATTGACGCACATGATTGAGTACATCCTTTTTGAGTCCTGGCAAAAAGAAACTTTTCTTGACATACTAAGCATTGACGCACATGATTGAGTACATCCTTTTTGAGTCCTGGCGAAAAGAAACTTTTCTTGAAACTTTTCTTGACATACTAAGCATTGACGCACATGATTGAGTACATCCTTTTTGAGTCCTGGCGAAAAGAAACTTTTCTTGACAGACATGTAGGTCTTTATGAAACCTGGATGTCCAGCTATCAAGCTATCATGGGCTTCTCTCAGAAATTTTCCCTTTATTTCTTCAACATTGGGAATGCATAGCCGATTATTGTAATACATGCATCCATCTTCTAATTTGTACTCATGAACTCAGCTCATTTCCTGAGGAGTCTTGCTCTCTTGCATAAGTAAGGTAGCAATAGGGCCAAAGGTTTTGTCTTGCATGATTCTTTCTTTTGCTTCACTGACCAAGGGATTTGATATTAGGGTTACTACAAGCAAGGAATCTTTCCTATTGAGCGTATCTACAACCACATTCTCTTTCCCTGGTTGATACTTAATCTCAAAATCATACTCCTGCAGAGTCTGCATGCATCCATCTTCTTTGATGCATGTTGAGGTCCTTTTGAGTGAAAATCCACTTCAATCTTTAATGATCAGTCATTAAAGTGAACCTCTGCCCCCCCAAAAGATAATGTCTCCATAGCTTTAGAGCGTCTACTACTAAGAGGAATTCCAAGTCATGGACAACATAATTCCTTTCATGCGGCCTGAGCTTTCTAGATTCATAGGCCACTGCATGACCTTCCTGCGCATGACTACACCTCCTAAGGAAAATCCACTGGCATATGTTACTACTTCAAAAGGTATGGAAAAATCTGGCAATTTAAGAACATGGTTGGTTACTAAGGCAGCCTTCAGCTTATCAAAAGCACTTTGACATGAAGCCGTCCACTGAAATGGGACATTCTTCTTGAGAAGGTTGGTCAAAGGAGATGCTATCTGATCATACCTGGGTATAAAGATTCGATACCACCCAGTTAATCCTAAGAATCCTCTGACTTCTTTCATTGTCTTGGGCTTTGGCCAATCGACGACTGCTTGGGGTCAGGAAAAATTTCATCCTTAGATACTATGAATCCCAAATAATCAACACAATCTAATGAGAAGGTACGTTTACTCTTCTTTGCAAAGAGTTTGTGAAGATCTGTAAGACTTTACGCACATGACCTTCATGATCTGCTGCATTCTTAGAGTATATCAGAATGTCATCGAAGAAGACAAGAACAAAATCATCCAAGTATTCCCTAAGAATATCCTGCATGAGGCAGTTAAATGTTGCTAGGGCATTTGTCAATCTAAAGGGCATGAATGTGAATTCATAATGACCATAACGAGTATTAAAAGTAGTTTTTGGAATATCTTGCTCTTTGATTCTGATCTGGTAATACCCGAATCTAAGATCTATTTTTGTAAAGATCTGGGCCCCACTTAATCCGTCTAAGAGCTCATCGATCCTCGAAATAGGATACTTCTTCTTGACAGTCAACAACAATCAATGCATAGCCCTAGTGTCTCGTCTTTCTTTTGCTGAAAGAGAACAAGTGCACTCCAAGATGATACACTAGGTTGGATAAAACCTTCGTCTAATAGCTGCCTCAATTGCTCCTTAAGTTCTATGCTTCTGGGGACTGGCATTTTGTAAGCACGTTGGGATTATGGTTGAGCTCTAAGAATTAATTCTATCTCATGGTCTACTTCACGTGCTGGAGGCATCTCAATCAATTCCTCTGGAAAGATATCAGCATACCCACTTAACCATTCTGGCTCCTTAGACTCTGGCTCTTTGCCTACTGGATTCATTTGAACAACATACACGGATTGCTTCTTCCTTAGTCCTTTCAGCAACTTAGAAGCTTTGACTAACTCTAAGTCTGGGGATCTGGGAATTCCCGTTCCCTGAACCTTGTTTTCTTGAAGATCAAGAAAGGAGATAGTTCCTTTTTGTAACAGTGAATATCAGCCTGATTTTTGTAGAGGCAATCCTCTCTCCTGGATCAAACCAAATAAAAAAGAGAGCCAAACTGGTCCAAATCTTGTCCAAGTTGAGTCAAACTGAACTTGGAAAATTCTAGAACCTAGTTGGACTTGGTTAGTGGCCTCCCTCACCTATAAATAGACCCTCAGTCATTTGTAACTAAATATTGGAGCTATACCATGCCACTATTATATTAAAATAATCATATTTTCTATTATCCCTTAAATTTTTCTCTCTCTTGGGAGCTTGGAGCTCTCTCTCTCTACAACAACTCTTGGAGTTGCTCTTCTCCTCTTGGTGGACCAATTGATTGTTCCGGGGCTTCACTACAATTAGAGAATCAAGCCAAACTTGGAGGTAAAATTAATTTTATGGTTTTTTCTAATTTTCTTAATGATTTTCTTCTTCTCAACCCCTCTCAAGCTTGAGAAGCCTTCTAAATGATTTTTGTAATTCAAATCAAGCTTTCCCTTAAAGTCTTAATGTTTAATTAAGAGAAAGTTAATCTTTATGCTTATTTGTAATGCTTTCTTTAAGTAAATCTCTCTCTCTAAAAGAATATCCATCTTTATGGCTAAATCCCTGGAAAAAGGATGCTTCTCAGGGATAGTCTCTTAATTCAAAGCTAAACTCTAGGCTTGATAAGCTAGAGATTGAGAAAATGATATTTTCATAATTTTGTGCTATTAAAATAATGGTAAATTCTTTTAAATTATTTATGAGTAGTTGAAAACTACTCTAATTCATTCTGAATGAGAAATGGGTTATCCTTACAATTTGGAAAAAGAGGAATATTGAAATTAGCTTAATCTAGTGGGATAATCATAGTTATGTTTACTTTATGGTTAAAATTATGATTTAAATTCATAGTTTGATTTTAAGCATAAAAGAGAAACTATTATCATATTTTCATTACAAGCTTTTATTCTTTTAGAAAAAAATTGAGAATTATCAAAAAATAGCAGCGAAGCTATGGCAAAATTTTCAGAAAATAACACATATCTTATTTTTATGCATAATGCTAAAAGAGGAATTCCTACCATATTCTAGGATTGGACATCCTATGCAAAAAGAATGATTTTCATCATATTCATGAGAAATAAGTTTTTTTTTGTAATTATGCATAATTAATTGATTATGAGAAAAGAGTAATTTTTGGTAAATTTATTTTTATACAAAAAGAGGAATTCCCATGATATTTGAGATCCTAGTAATTAAATGGTAAAAGAGGATTTTTTGCCATAATTCAAATTATGAGTATTTATCAAAAGTGAAATTTTGAGCATTATTAATTTTATTGGGAAAAATGGGCAGAATTGATTTTTGTAAATCCCATGAATCTTTTACTCGAAAAGAAGAATATTGAATATATTTTACTTGAGAAATTTGAGAAAGAATATAAAAATATCCATCGAGAAAACTTGGATAATTCTTATTTAGAAAAGAGAATTTGGAATCCCTGGGAGAGTTGAGGATCCAATGAGTAAACGGAAATTTAGATTTAGTTCTCATTAATGAAGCTTAAGGAATGAAAATACAATATGTAAATGCTCTTTCTGAGTTTTTACTATTCAATTTTGATAAGGTTTATTTTTCCTTTTTAAATAACACTCTGATACTACGTAGATTCAATGGGATCGAGAAAAAGTACTTTTAACTAAGCCAAGCAATTGGCAGAAACTTAGAAAAGTCCTATCGGTATCAAAAGAGAAAATGGTACTAAAAGTGGATGTAAATAGATGTCAATGTGAAAGTGATGGGACGTAAATGGATGTGGATGTGAATGTGAGGAGATGTGGATGTGAATGTGAGGAGATGTCAATGTGAAAGTGATGGGATGTAAATGACATCTCATCACATTCACATCCACATCCATTTACATCTCATCACATCTCATCCACATCTCCTCACATTCAGATGATATGTGAAAGGATGTGATGTGATGAAAATGGATGAGAATGAGATGTGATGTGATAGATATGCATGTGGATGAATGAATGAATGTGGATGAATGTGATGAGCTGTCAATGGATGTGGTGTGATATGGATAGATGTGGATGTGATGTAATGTGGATGGAATGAATGTGATGTGATGCGGATGGATGTGAAAGAGATGTGATAAGATGAGGATGGATGTGATGAGATGTGAATGAATGTGGGATGTGAATGGGTGTGATGGATGTGATGATATGTGAGTGGATGTGGTGAGATGTGACTGTGATGGATGTGATGAGATGTGAGTGGATGTGGTGAGATGTGACTGTGATGTAATGAGATGTGAATGTGATGTAATGAGATGTGATGTGGATCTGGTTAGATATGAATGGATGAAATATGATGTGAATAGATGAGATGTGATGTGATATGGATCTGGCTAGATATGAATGGATGAGATATGATGTGGATAGATGAGATGTGATGTGATGTGGTGATGTGATGTGGACTTGGGTAGATGTGAATGGATGTGAAGTGAATATCAATAGATATGAACGTGATGTGGACTTGGGTAGATGTGAATGGATGTGAAGTGATATAAATAGATGTGAACGTGATGTGATGATATGTGGATGTGATGTGGATCTGAATGAATGTAGATGGATATGATGTGATATGAATGGATGAGATGGATGTGATGTGATGTGATGTGATGTGATGTGGATCTGAATGAATGTAGATGGATGTGATGTGATATGAATGGATGAGATGAATGTGATGATATGTGGATGTGAATGAATGTAGATGGATGTGATGTGATATGAATGGATGAGATGTGATGTGGATATGTTGTGACGTGATGTGATGTGGATAGATGTGATGAGATGTAATATGATGTGATTGGATGAGAATGGATGAAGGACGATGGGAATACATATGACTGGATGTGGATATGTTGTGACGTGATGTGATGTGGATAGATGTGATGAGATGTAATAAGGACGATGGGAATACATATGATTGGATGTGGAATAACAATGTGAATTGATGTAGAAGAATGTGGAATAACAAGAAATGATGTGGAACAATGTGAAAAGATGAGAGTTCGTTAGAAATTGTATTTATAAAACCTGTTTTTAAATGGCTGTTTTATGTCAAGAATGTTGGGGAAGCATTTTGATCATCTTGTGAATGAGGTCGT
Organism: Cibotium barometz; assembly: GCF_041138505.1. Taxonomy (NCBI): domain Eukaryota; kingdom Viridiplantae; phylum Streptophyta; class Polypodiopsida; order Cyatheales; family Cibotiaceae; genus Cibotium; species Cibotium barometz. The sequence continues at coordinate 5,669,812 of NC_141055.1, forward strand.
GGAGACCTAAGTGATAAAGTTGCAATAGCTGACAGAGAGGCAATGGAGGACGTCCTGCGTGTAGCAAGGTTGGCCGACGTCTTGACCAGCCTTGGTTTGATTTAAATGGTGAGCTTCCGGTACAGTGGATGAGGGACCAAGGAAGTGGCCTATGAGCGAAGCACTAGGTGACCTGCGAAGAAGCCTAGAGGGTGCTGACCATACGGTGCTCAGGCTCTGGGTTGTTGAAGATACCCACGCATGCGTCTAGGAAGAAAATGGAATAAGAACTTAGAGTTGTTTTCTGAACTCGGGTATGGATCTGGTCGATTGGCCTTGCTGGTCCTCAACGGATGAGTCCATGGCTCTTTTATATGGATCTGTTGGATGATCTTGCTGATCTTCAAAACGGAGAGTCCATCTGGATTTTTCTTATGTGATTATATTTTCGGGTACTATGAGCTAGGAACTATTAAAAAGGCCCTTGAGTGAACAGGCGATGAGCGTTCTGGGGCCAATGATGCCATAGGTACATCGATGAAGGAATTATTGGAAATTAGAATTCAAGCTAGATATTTTGGAGGATTATGATCAGTGATACTATGGTTTCATTAGAAGATTATTTTAAAGATAGCTGAATCTGTGAAACATGCAATTTCATATTGGGTGTGTAAGTAGTGTGACTATCTTAAAGTTTGCTTGAAGCGTTGGCTAGGGGGCCTGGGAACTCTTTTCTCTGGTACCCGGGGCAAAACATAACCAAATTTCTAAATGGATCCTATCACTATAGTGGTTCGTGGGACTAGATAGGGTTAGGCTGGACTGATGGATCCCTAAAATGAGACTCATGTTAAGTTACGATAGTTGAAGTAGATCCTGGATAACCTTTGTTCTATGGAAAAGAATCAACGGTTGTGCCTCTTGATGAGGAAAAAAGTGTTGGACTCTATGATCCAAGTGCAAGTCTCTTCCTTGATCTGACCATGAGACTTATGGGTTCAGTCGGATCAGTTTGGCTAGTTAAAGCTCTTGACTACGTTAGAATAGATTTTTCCCGGTAGAATCGCCTATGTCTGCTGGGCGAGGGAAGTTTTTCCGGATTCAGTTTTGGAAGAACTGAGGAATTAGTCTCTTATTTGGATTCGGTTTTGGAAGTTTTTTCGGATTCGGTTTTGGAAGAACTGAGGAATTAGTCTCTTATCCGGATATCCGTGGGGACGAGGCCCCAAGTGGGACACTCTGCCTTGCGCAAGAAGTGCTACTTCCGCTGCTAGCACCCCCGAATTCGATGTGCAGTAGGGGTAGGGATCTTTCAAAGAAAGTCATTGAGATAATTAAAAAAAATCATAAAATTTAATCTTACCTCTAAGTTTGGCTTGATTCTTGATTAGCAGTGAAGCCCCTAACCAATCAATTGGTCACCAAGAGGAGAAAAGCAAACTTCAAGAGTTGTTGGAGAGAAAGAGAAGCTCCAAGCTCCCCAAAAGAAGAGAAAAATTAAGGGATAATAGAAATATGAATATTTTAAGATAATACTGCATGGTATAGCTCAAGGATGAGAATAAAAAGGAATGAGGGTCTATTTATAGGTGAGGGAAGCCACTAACCAAGTCCAACTATGTTCTAGAGCTTTCCACCTTCAGTTTGACTCAATTTGGATAAGATTTGGACCAGTTTGGCTCCCTTTTTGATCTAGTTTGGTCTAGGAGAGAGGAGAGAAAATTTTCACATTTTTTTGAATTAAAAAACCCAAGCAATGATAGAGAAAAAGGAGCCTACTTGATGTGGCTTCCCCTCCTTCCTGAGGTGTCAAAAATGCATCATTTCTTCTAAATATCTCATTTTTTAACTAATATCTCTTAATTTTTAACTAATAAACCTTGTACTCAATCAACTCTTCATCTTATGTGAGCATTTACTCATTTTTGGGTATTTTCTTTTATTTTTTGGATCTATCTCATCCCAACACTTGGATTAATCCTATTGGTCCATTGGAACCTTAATTGGACCATAATCCAAAAATTTCTGAAATCTGGACCCTTACGCTAAGGCCTTTAATACACATTTTTAATTGATTCCTAATGCACATTGGAGAATTTATTTTGAACTTCTATTTCAAGAAAATATATTTTAGATATTAGGAGAATTTTTATATCAAAAAATATCTCAATATTAAATTATCTCTCTCTAGAATTTTTCCTCTCTCTAGGCCAAAACAAGGGAAAACAATATTTTCTTGAATTCTACAATAGGGGATGATTATAGGGGATTGAGGTAAAAGCTTATTCATTATTCAGGCCAAGGAAGAATCTTCACCCTCGCCCATCGTACCGGGAGCACACAATTTTAATCATATCGAGGTTGGTCAAGACCTCGGTAGACTTTCCAGCGTGGCACATCCTCCGATGACTCCCCGTCGACTGTTGCAACAGGAGCTCTTCTTAGGTCCATGAACTTATTCAAAACAATAAGCCAAAAACTCCCCCCAGCATTCTGGCATAAAACAGTCCTTTATCAAGATAGGTTTCTATGCAAGTAAAGATTTCCATGTGATAAGTTTTTATCCACCATGAAAATGAAAACAAAGTAAATTTCTCTATCTTTTCTATATTTATTTTATTTAAAACTATTGAGGCATAAAAATGATATGAATGTAAGCATGAAAATGGAATCAAACATCTTCCTTTAGCATCTATATGATTCATAAGCATGCCATGCAAATGTAACCAAACATCCTCTTTTGACATCTATGATATTCATGCATAAATATGCCATGAATGTGAACATGTAAATGTAACCAAACAACCTCTTTTGACATCTATGACATTCATGCATAAACATGCCATGAATGTGAATATGAAAATGTAACCAAACATCCTTTTTTGACATCTATGTCATTCATGCATAAACATGCCATGAATATGAGAATGTAACCAAATATTCTCTTTTGACATCTATGGCATTCATGCATAAGCATGCCATGAATATGTGAATGTAACCAAACTTCCTCTTTTGACATCTATGATATTCATGCATAAACATGCCATGAATGTGAATATGAAAATGTAACTAAAATTCCTCTTTTGACATCTATGACATTCATGCATAAGCATGCTATGAATGTGAACATAAAAACAAGATGAATGGGAATGATCATCATCGAGATACATACACATTGAGTATATGTTTAACATCTAAACATCATTAAAAACCATAATCAAAAACATAAATAAGAGATTAATGTCTAAACATTCACTTAAACATGGTTTAGAGAAGAACCCATGTCTAAACATGCTTCTAAGCATAAAAGAGAAGAAAAGAGAGTAAACTCTCTTGGTTTAGGCTGTGAGCTTGCTTCTTAAGCTTGGAGAGAAGAGTTTAGACTTCAAGAGAAAAAGAAGGAACCTTCAAAAGAGGGTTCACCCTTAAGAGAAGAGACTAAACCACCATGGAGAGGACTAAGCTTCAAGAGAAGAGGGCCATGGTCACTATGAAGAGGATTAGGGCAACATGAGGTGGTTTAGTGAAGCCCCAAAGCTTCCACCAAGGGAGAGGAAGGAAGAAATGAGAAAAATACACTAGAATGAGGTTTTCACTAACTTTTTACAAAGGAGGGAGGCTCTATTTATAGGGGAGATGGGGGTGCCCTCTAAGTTTAGAAATTCCCATTTAATCTGGCTTAATTTTAGTCAAAATTGGCCTAGTTAAGCCCATCTAAAAAAATGAAGAAACATCTAGCCACCTCATGTACTTTTTGAATTCAAAAATATCCCCTTTGATGTGATTTCTAGGTGCCCCCTTGAAGTGGGATTACCTCTCCTTGCAAGGTGTCAATTTGCTCTTTAAGACAATAATCACATTCTCCCAAGTCTATGCCACCACTTGCCACTTGCCACTTGTTTTCTACCACAAATGCTTGAATATTTTATGTTTTTCATGACAATTATATTTTATTTTTCCAATGTTCCACATTTCCCATGTGTGGAAATATTGATATCTAGAAAGATCTCTTATTTTTGGCCTTTGAAATTTTTTTCCACTATCATTTTTGAATAAGGGTGTGTTTCCATGCACCCACCATCCAAGATTTTAACCCAATCTATAAATCCTTTTTTTTAAAGATACTGCTTTGATCATAAAGTCGAGAACAATTTGTCCATCAAAACTATTTCCAAGATGTGGTCTTCTCTCTCTAGGTTGAGTTTCTTCTCCCAACTGCCCACGCGGTAGTGCCTGCTAGCCACCTCTCATCATCTACTCGACGCCATGCGCTCTCCAACCAAGTGCAAGCCGCCGAGCTGGGTAGCAGAGAGATAAAAATATCACAATGTTTTTTGAATTAAAAACCCTTCCACACATGTGAAAGAGGTGCCTACCTCAAGAGTCCCCCTTTTCTTCCAAGGTGTCAAAAATGCATCATTATTCTAAAATATCTCATTTTTTTAGTAATATCTCATAATTTTTAACTAATAAACCTTGTACTCAGTCAACTCTTTATCTTATGTGAGCATTTACTCATTTTTGGGTATTTTCTTTTATTCTTTTGGATTTATCTCATCCCAACACTTGGATTAATCCAATTGGTCCATTAGAACTTTAATTGGACCATAATCCAAAAATTTCTGAAAATATAGACCCTTAGGCTAAGGTCCCTTATACCATTTTCAATTAATTCCTAATTCACATTGGAAAGTTCATTTTGAACTTCTATTTTAGGGGAATCCGTTTTAGACCCTAGGAGGATTTTTATATCCAAAGATATCTCAATTTTGGATTATCTCTCTCTAGGCCAAAACAAGGTAACACAAGATCTTTCTTCTATTTCAGAGAGGGGAATAATTACAAGAACAGAAGGAGAGGTTCTTACACCTTTACACCTCAAAAGTTTGAGGGAGGAATCTTACATTCTTCTTCTCAACCCCTCTTAAGCTTGAGAAGCTCTCAAAATGATTATTTTTATTCAAATCAAGCTTTCCCTAAGATTCTTAATGTCTAATTAGAATTAAGTTAATCTTTATGCTTATTTGTAATGCTTTCCTTAAGTAAATCTCTCTCTCTCTTAAAAATAGTAGTCATCTTTATGGCTAAATCTTTAGCAAAAGAATTTTTCTCAATGATAATCTCTTATTTCAAAACTAAACTCTAGGCTTGATGAGCTAGAGATTAAGAATTGATATTTCATGATTTTGTATTAGTAAAAATAATGGTAATTTCTTTTTTAGATTGTTTATGAGTAGATAAAAATGACTTTAACTCATTCTAAATGAGAAAAAGATTATCCTAACAAATTGGGAAAAGAGGAATGTTTAAATTAGCCTAATCAAAGGGAAATAATTATAATTATGCTTATAATTATAGATAAAATTATGATATAAATACATAGTTTAAATTTAAGCTTACAAGAAGAACTTCTATCATATTTTCATTACAAGTTTTTATTCTTTTAGAAAAATTTGAGAGTTTATCAGTAATAGCAGCGAAGTTATGGTAAATTTTTCAAGTAAATTTTTTTTAAAAAAATACATATCTTATTGTTATGCATAATACTAAAAGAGGAATTCCTACCATATTGTAGGTTTATAAATTTTAAGCAAAAAGAATGATTTTTATCATATTCATGAAAGAATACTTTTTTTGTATTTATGCATAATTATTTAATTAAGTATTTAATTTAAAAAAAGAAATTTTCATGGTATTTAAGTAGAAAAAGGTCTAAATTAATTTTGATGATAAAAGAGAAATTTTCACCATAATTCCACATAAAAAATTAGGGTATACTAATGTCAATGATTAAATTGGTGGAAATAATATTTTAAGATATTTATATGTGGATAAGTCAACAAATTGATATATATCCAAAATTGGATCAGTGGAAGAAGAGTATTTTTATAAAATCCCGATACTCTCATATAGAACTATTTTTTTAATTCTATTGTGATTAGGATGGAAAGAAACTCATAAAGTTAGAATTTTTCTTACGATTAGAAGTTCCATCAATTCATCTAAAGAAAATTCTTAAGAATCAAAGTTAGAAGTAAATTACTTGCCCATCTCTCGAATCCGAATCAAGCAAAAACCTCATGACCAATTCAAAATCTTTGATATAAAGAATAGACTACCGTTGAATTAGAGAAGTTTTTCCTTTAACCGAAATCACCAAGAATTAAGTTGGAAATTCAGTGAAATTGATGGGTAGATTACCCCAATGCGAGACCAATGCTTCTCATTAAGAAAATTAGGAATCTTGTGGGAAAAAGGGTTTTGTGAATCAAGCTCCAACCGGGAATTCTACTTGCATAGAAATTCTGCTTTTTTTTAAGTACTATTTTACGCCAGAATGCTGGAGCAAGCATTTGGCTTGTGATCTTAAAACTAAGGAGAGACTCGTTGTTGCAACAGCTCACAGGGAGTCGTGGAGGGACGTCACTCGCGGGCAAATCCTGTCGAAGTCTTGACCAGCCTCGGTATGGTTAAAATGGTGTGCTTCCGATACGATGGGCGAGGACCGATGAAGCGGTCCCTGAGTGAAGTGCTAGGACACCTAAGTAGGATCCTAGAGGGTTCTAACCAGACGATGCACGGGCTTGCGGTTGCTAGGACACCCATGCGTACGTCGAGGAAGATATGGATGAACTGGAGAGGAATTACTTTTGGGAACTGAATTTTGATATTGGATCTCGTTGGTTGACCAGCTGGTCTTACGGAGAGTCCGGATGATATATTTTTGTAAAATAATGGACTCAATATTTTGGAGGATTATGATCAGTAATACTATGGTTTCATTCAAAGATTGTTTTAAAGACAGCTGAAAATCTGTTAAAATGGTAATTTCAAATTGGGTGTGTAAGTGGTATGACTATCTTGAATTTTGCTTGAAGCGCTGGCTAGGGGGCTTGGGAACTCTTTTCCTCGGTACCCGGGACAAAATATAACACTTGAGTTCATCTCCTGAGAAGTTTTGCCACACCTTCAACTACTTGTGTAGCCTTTTGCTCCTCGCCATGCCGCCAGCCAGGTGCCCTCTCTTGCGTTACATGGTAGCTCACCTACTCCAGTACCAGTGCGCCATACTGTCGCCTCTAGTGGCCGCCGTGCCCTCTCCAACCACGTGCAAGCCATAGCCACGCATGGCTATTCCCAGCTGTCCATCGGCCGCCATGCCCACTCAACTCGTGCAGAGCTCAGATACAGTTTCTCCTCAATTCCACATCCACCCTCAGCACCGACTTGTGCTAACTATCATGTAGCCAGCCAGGTGCCAGCCATGGCAGCCAAACACACCCTCACCTGCAACCACTGGGTGCCATCTAGTGCATGGCACCCCAACAGCTAGTCCGTCTTCTCTCAAGCTCCCCATTACCCAGCATCCTATATCTACCTCCTCCCCCCCACATACACGGCTGCTTGTCCCTCCATCTAGAGCAGAATAGCCTTGCCATTACATCCTCCCCCACAGCAGCCTAGTGCTTCCCCTTTGCGCTCTTCCATGGTAGCTTCAGTCGTTCACCCTCTGTCTTCAGTCGCTCGTGCTTCATCGCAGGAGGCCACGCTGCCCTCTTCTCATTCTCTTCCACCTGGCTTCATGGTAGATCGCCCTATCTGTCTATCCTCCTCCATATCTCCCTCTTCTTCACCCACACCGAGCTCAAACATCACCCCACCTCCCTCTTCAGCTCAGGCCATTACACCTACCCTCCATGATGATGACATCTCTCCCCCACGAGGCAAAACTCGCAGCTTGGCCGACATCTACACCTCCACTTGTTTCCCGGTCATCCTCCAAGCCGAGAAGATGTCTCATGCTCCACCCGAGCTCCTTGAAGACCCCCAATGCCCCTCGGTCTGTGAAAACACCCATTCGACCGACACACGTGGGCTCTTGTGCCCCCGCCGCCCAACCACAATATCGTGGGATGCTAGTGGCTCTTCAAGAAGAAATTTAAAGCTGATGGGAGCCTAGATCGGTTCAAGGCGCGATTGGTTTCCCGTGGCTTGCGATACGGCATTGACTACACTAAGACCTTCTCACCGGTCTTGGTGGGTATGGCATCCTTTCGCTTAATTGTTGCATTAGCTGCTCATTATAATCTACCTCTTCATCACATTGATATCAAAACTACATTTCTTCATGGTAGATTAGAAGAGGATATTTATATCAAAACTACATTTCTTCATGGTAGATTAGAAGAGGATATTTATATGCATCAACCCCCTTATTTTGTCTCTCCTACACATCCCAACTTTGTTTGTAAGCTTCAATGCCCAATCTATGGCTTGAAGGCATCCACCCCGCCAGTGGTATCGTAGAATGCATGATGCACTTCTCTCATGGGGCTGGCAAAGGCTCATCTCACTGATCACAATCTTTACATCTTGCATCATAGTCAAGGTTGGGCACTTGTAGGGCTGTATGTTGATGACATTCCCATTCTCTCTTCAAATGAGTACATGATGCATTTAACTAAGAGCATGTTCCAATGTGAATTTCCCACCATAGGTAATGGACCCACCATGGAATATTTCGTTGGTATCCAAGAAATCTGTGACCCGCATGGTAGTTTTATCTCTCTCTCCCAACAAAAGTACATTGAAGAGATCTTAGCTCATGCCAACATGTCACATTCATCTGTTGCCCCCACTCTCATGGTCACCAATGCAAAACTTTTTCTTGAAGATCTCCCCTACACTCATGTAGATAGGAGCTTCATGCATGACTTCCCATATGCAAACATACTTGGGCAAATTAGGTACTGCATAACTTGCACCCATTTCAATGTGTGTTACACTGGCCACATCCTTTCTCATGCATTAAATGAGCCCCATAAAGTCCATGGCATTGCACTCAAAAGCTGCCTAAGGTACCTCCATGCCACCAAAGCACACAGGTTGACCTATGTTGCATGAGGAGCCCCCCTCACCTTGGAGGCCTTCACAGATGCAGATTGGGGGGTACATGACTCCCACATGAGGAGTATCTCTGGCTATCTCTTCCGTCTCGCTGGTGGAGCCATATCTTGGCAAACTAAGAGACAACTCTCAGTGGCTTCCTCTACAACACCGAATCAGAATATGTAGCAGCTTCCCTCACCACACGTGAAGCTCTCTGGCTTCAACAACTCATTAATGAACTTCAGCTCCCTTATGATGTGCCGCGTGTCACAATGTTTTGTGGTAATAGATCCACCATCACCATTGCCAAATCTCCCAAAGTATCCAACAAGCTCAAGCAGGTGAATATCGCCTATCATCTTCTAATGCAGGTGGTCGAAGAAGGATATATCGACATGCAATTCGTCCCCACATGAAGGACAATATGATAGACTTCCTCACCAAACCTGTACCACCATCACTTGGCTTTCCATCTCCATGGGCATCTCTTCTTGTAGACACACACAAGGCTCCCCTAGCCCTACCTCTGCACTAGATCCCATTCCAAACATGGACTCACCACCATTGTTGTTGTTACCATCCTCATCAAACAAGCCATTAATACCACACAACTCTTCACACCAAAACCCATGCATCCACTTACAAACTGGCTACACATAGATTCCACACTGACATCCCTCCTTTCCAGGCATACATCACTGATGAGATCACTGAACCACATCTTATTTCTCCTCCCTAGGAAAAGCTTCAAAAAAACCACTCACCTCATCAAGATCCTCAGAATCATGTTTAGTCAACATATCATTACTACTTTGGGATGATGACTCTCTGCAAACCTCAAATCCAAAACTCCCAATTGTATCTTACATATCCTCAGATGTTGTGCAAGTGGAGGAATCCATGCTATCCCCCTTCGTGACTACATCTTCTTCATCACTTCTTCTCGTAGCATCCATGAATGAATCAACTTGTTCACAAAAAGGCCTCTCTCTTGTCATGCAGCACCTCTATTGCTCTATTCTTCCCACACTGCTTCTTTCTCTTCATAGAGTTGGCTTCTCGTCCACTAAAGTGCATAATGTATAGCCCTGGTATAATTATCACATCCATGCCTAACAACTCTCATTTTCCACATTGGCTTCAAGGCCTCCACAAAGTGCATAAACTAATGGTAGTCATGCACAATATCCATGCTATCAAAAAAATCAAGATAAGCAAACCAAGCATCCTCATACCTCAGCTGGAAGTCTGCAATCATCTCTCCATCACGCTGTTTAATATTCACAAAGTACAATATCAAAGAGCTACAGGCCTTGTAATCTTCGATGCAAGGAACATCCCTCGAGCCATACCATCTCTGATCCTTGCATGTATGCACTCCCTCCTAACATGGTGAACAAATTCTTGAATATCCTTAGACCCATGCCCGTAAAAACCTCATGGCTTCTCCATAAGTACAAGCCTACCTGGTGTGAGGAACATCACGTAAACTCAAGGGTTCTTCAGATCCCTCCTCAGTGGGGGTACCAAAACAATGATGTGTCGGGGGAGTATTGCCTATAGCTCGTTCCAACACACCATTGTGAGAAGGAATCTACAAGCTCACACAAAAAAAAACCCAGAAAAAACATGTATAAACACACCCTTGTCCAAACCCATAAGTATATGGCACCACATCTGCAACAAAACACGACAAGGTCACCAAAGGACACATGATCACACCAGCAACCCCAATGGAATCAAACTTCAAAAAACACTTTGTCCTAGTCCATGGGAACATATCATCATCCTCACAAACCCAACCACAAGGACACCAAACAAACTCGAGGATACACTTTCATTATGGCAGACCAGCATAGGAAGACAGTGTATATTGCCATTACCCCATATTTCATTAGACTTGCATTGACTTTTTACATGAAGTGAGAGGCTAGTTATCGATAGGATCATGACTAGAAGTAGTGTTATGAGAGTCTGATATTCAGGCAAAAAATCCTGGGGCAAACCACATGTACATAAAAACAATGCCACCAACTTTATGCTCTCTGTACCTTACACTTTGTGAGCTCACACCACTACATACAACCACAAAGGCGGCTCAAAACGAAAGACCAGCGGCGGATAGTCTCTCTCAAAGAAGCAAAGGAGAAGCGCTGCCTTCAAAACTGCCACCTTCTTCAAACACTCCAACAAACCGACTTCAGAGAAAGAACACCCTGCAACACGACATCCCTTTCAAGCAATAGCCCAATGTTGTTTGCAAACAGTCCGCTCGTGAGAGTTTAGGCACTGGTACACTGGCCACATCATCACGTGCTCAACAACATGACGACCTCAAGAAGTCAAGCCTTCCACCACTTCAAGAAATAGCAAAAGCAGACGTGTCCATAGCTCGAGGGCTCTAGCATCGAGAAGGGTGTCTCCCAGCCAACTTTGCAAACGACTGTATCACAGAAGAGCACCCTCTCGTCTTCTATTCCCAACTCCAACAGAAGCCGCCTCACCACTTCATAGAAAAGTCCCCAGACTGTCGGCTTCAGAGAAAAAATAAATCTCGCATCAGAGTAAAGGCACCCACTTCACATTTTTCCCTCTTTGTTTTTTGCTTGCAGCCCACCCCACGACTCCCAAGCTTTCATCTCTTTGGCTTCCAACATGCTGAAACAAGTGCCCCCACTTCCTTCATGGGCCAGCTTTGTGTAGCTGCCTACCATGCAAAGGCTTCGAGTCATTTTCCACACACGCCACTTCATGTAATTAGGCATTGTAAGGCTTACACGCACAAGCTACTCCTTAGCTTCTGATTTAAAAAAAACCTTAAATGCTTTGGTTCCCCATAAGAGGTGTTCACACGGACAAAAATGCCTGGCCATTGCTTCCACACTTTGGCTAGCCCATAGGAGATGCCTTGGCTACACTTTGATGCTTGTCCACACAACTGGAGTGGCTTTGTCCATGCATCACACAAGTCCATAAACCTTACATTCCATGCCTTATTTCCATCCAAGTTGAGCACGTTGACCACACACTGGTGCCTTGTTCTTAAACGGAAAAAAACCTATCAAAATGGCTCTCACAAAGATAGTATGCATTGGACATGTTGTCCATGTACGGTATGGCTTATATTCATGACGTTAGATCAAGTGGTAATTGAATGCACAAGCCAGTGAGAGGAAAGTGCATAGCTCACTCTACATGACAATCACCAGGATAGACATGGACTAAAGAGTTAGATTCTAGAGCCAGCTTATGCAAGTTCCTTGGAAGCCACACTTAGATGGTGTGAGGTGCACCTTGCTATGTGAGGTCCACGCTGGATTATGGCCTCTTTTATGAGGTTGGTATATAGTTACCACGGATTTAATATTCACGTGATCACAAGATTTTTTGTGATAATAACACATGTGAACAAGTTATTCACATGTTCTCATATTACCGTTCACAAAATAGCAGGTCACTCACCATTTGGGAACCCCTTAAAAGCTTTGCTACACATGGGAATAAGCTATTCACATGTTCTCATGTTACCATCTTCACATAATAGTAGGTAAGTGGACACCTAAGAATTGCTTAAAAGCCCGGCAAAGATAGTTTTTTTAGGCCCTTGTCGAAGCTTTGTGAATATATCATGTGATCACAAGATTTTTTGTGTTATTAACATATGTTATTAACATGCTCACATGTTTTCGTTCACGTCGGTGAAATCCCTGATAGTTACAGGAGTTTGGATACACCAGTATAGATTGGGCTGGTTACATTCTAGGTAGTAGGAGATTTACTAGCAGGGGTTCATGTTCTCGTTTCCAAGAGTGGTGTTGTGACATGAAGTAGCAAGAAGTAACCGACAATTACCTTCTCAAGTATAGAGGTAGAGTACAAAGTGTTGAGATATCGAGCTTATCTAGTGAGACGGTGGACACTAATGACCCGCCTGGGGGATAGGCCCCACATTTACACCACTGGCATGGTTGGTGAGATCATGGGTGATATGCGGCCAGTGGGATGACAGGCTGTGTGACAGCCATTCTAGAGACTAGCATAGTTATAGTGCCAGCTCATTTAGTTAGGTTCACACTATATAGAGAACCCTAGTATGTATTTGGTTAAGTACCTTTTCATATGTGTGTACTCTTATCTTTGTATATAGTGTGTTGAGTGTTGTGTGAAGAAGAAGAAGATTTCCAGCCTCTCACCTTGTGTGTTCTCTTTTAGGGTTTTGTGAGTGTGTGTGTGCTTGCAAGAGCTCAAGATCTCTTCTCCCCTGCATCTTTTCATGGTATCAGAGCCTGGTTCATGCTAAGGGCTGAGCTGCAAGCAAGAGAAGCACAGGAAGCGGTACGAGGGTAAGAGCTTCATCTACTCTTCCCTATTTGTGTTGGCCTACACCCTTGTTGAGAGCTCTACGGGAGGCACCGGCAAACGATCTCTGATAATTGAGGAGCTTTCTTCGTGGGAGTAAAGCTATAGGGAAACTATATTGTCCTACTGGACTAAATTTTTTGGGCCAAAAACGCGTTTCGGGCGCGTTAAGACCTCCGTTTTTCAGAAAGCAGGCGATTTCGAGCACTACGGGTAAGTCGTCGATTCTCTGCAGAACTCTGTTTTAAGAACTGTAGGAAGACAGATTGGTTGTGCAGACATTGTGTGTGCTGCTGTCATGAGAATATATTTTAAGTCCTCTAGAAAAATATTATTTATCCCCTCTTGAGTAATTTGGGGACGCCTAGATTACTCTTGCGTCATGCCGGCTAGGTTAATATCGTGGGTGACACCACTATAAATATTAATACGTGCGGTATATGACGTATGTTTGAGGCCACCTATGATTATTTCAGTTAGGTTTGTATGGCAGGGTGATTCCTGGGGTACTTACGCCTGGTAGTCATGAGTTGGTGATGATTTGTGCCTGTTTAATATTTGTGGGATTAATTTAATAATTAATTGGGCTTATATTTTCAGGTGATGAAGACTATGGGAATTGAAGAGTTTACTTTGGAAGAAATGTCTTGGATCATCACATTTCATTTTTGACAAGCATAGTAGCTTGTAATCTTATTAAATGATTTTTCCATTTTGAACTTTAGGAAAGATACATTTATTTTTTGTGGAATTTATTAAAGCTTATGGCTTTACCCTAGTCCCAATTTGACACTCTATTTTTGTTAAAGAAGAGTGCCGTGCTCTCTAAAAAGCACATCTTGTATTTTGGGGGCTATGGCCTAATTTTGGTGAAAAGGAAAGCTAATAAAGAAATACTCTTGTGTGGGGAGAGGCCACGCACAAGAGGGGGGAAGATTGCACCCAATATGGTCTTTTTGGAGCTAAGTATTTTTGTTTAAGTTTTTAATTTTTCAATTGCTTTGATTTAGTTGAAGCTTACAAGCAATGGTTTTTATGATTGAATTAATTCTCTATCTTTCCACAATCAATTCCTAGAATAAGATTCCGGTTGCAGTGGTATCAGAGCTTGGGCTAGGAGATTTGTGGAGAAGGTAGGAAAGGGCTTCAACTTCTCAAAAATCAAGAAAGTGCAGGAATTTATCCAGTGGACAGAAGGGTGTTTTGCAGGTCTTTACCCAAAGGTCAAAGATTCAAAACTAGATCTACTCTCAAACCCACTCACCACCCTGCAAAACCATCCCTCTTTATCAAAAAGCGGTTTTCCCAAATTCTCTGTGAAATCAGAATCTGACCGTATGGATGGAATCCTCATAGCCAAAAACCTCACGGGTAACTCTCAGAAATCAGAAAGCTTCAAGGTTGAGCAAACCTATAATGGATGGAGCAGATTCAGCATGTAAAGGCCATTAAAAAAATTCTCCAAAAAGAAAAACAAAGAAGAAGCGCCCGGCGCATCCTGCCGGCGCAAAACGGCGTGGAGAAGTGATAAAAAAAAGGGGTTTAATCCCATAAGCTAATCATCTCCATAATCTTAATCTCTTTCTAATCAAGTTTACTTTTCCCAATCCCTATGCAAGTCACATCACTCCTTTTTCAACCTCTACTTTTTCCAATTTCCAAATTTGAGGAGAAATTCAAAGGTTTTCCAATTCTGAAAATTTCTGGCTGCAGAAAAGTGATTTACAGGTTTTAAAAAGCTTGGAAATTGCCTAGAAAAGGCTAGAAAATTTCGAAATCGCTTCTGAAAAATTCTGAAAATTTCAGAAAAATATTACAGAGTTTGGGCAAGGTTTACAGGACTGTTTCAGCAGGTTTCAAAGTGCAAAAAAAATTATTTCATCAACAATTCGACTAGCCCAAGACTCTTGAATCACGCGGAATCGTTCGGGATTTGTTTGAGGCGACGAGAATTCAATTCAGCCATTGAACAACGTCTTGTTCAGCTTCAACCAAGATCGAATTGCGGGAGAAAAATAAGATAAGTACTCATTTTTGCTTTATTTATTTACATCAAATAAAGTAAAATTTTATTTATCTACATCATTTGCACAAGCACTATGGCCGATTTACCTATCTCGCCATCAATTCAAGAGCAACTCCTTTCTTTACAACATCAAATTGTAGAAGAAAGAGAGAAGCGTATTGAATTGGAGAGACAGCTCTCAAATCGTAGACGCAAGCGTGACTCTTCGCTATCTTTTGATGACGAAGATGACACTATTCAAAGGGCTGTAAATGCTACATTGCAAGCACAAAGGTCACAAAAAGAATCCAAGATTAGTTGGAAAGCTTTCACATTTCAAAATTATGATGGAAAGAAGGATGCTAGGGTCATTTTAGCTTGGCTTAGTCAACTAGATGACTATTTTTCTGGAGAAAGATTTTCAGAGAAAGATAAGATTAAATGTGCAGTCAATCATATGGTAGACAGTGCAGCTTTATGGTGGAGTGTAGTTAAGCAAGGTCATGACAAGCCAGACTCTTGGAAAAGATTTCAACGGCTGGTCAAAAAGCACTTTTTACCCTCACAATTCAAGTCCAAAGTTAGGCACCAATGGGACACTTTGCATCAATTGGAAAAGGAAACTATGTCACAGTATGTAGAAAAGTTTTGGAATACTTTATTACAGGTGCAGGTTGTGGATAAAGTTAGTGAAGAGGATCAAAAAAGGAAGTTCATATCGGGCCTTAGATCTACCATTAGGGCCGATGTGAATATGTTTCGACCTCATTCACTATCTTCTGCAATATCCTTGGCAACTAATTCAGAACGTAAAAATGGTTTTCCTAAAGAGATTAAAGCACATGAGGGTACTTCGTCTAAACCATTTACTAAATCTTTTTATGCTTCAAAGAAGATGTATAAACCAGGTTATGACAAAAGCAAGGACGAGGCTAAAGGCAACCTGAGTACCAATAAGAAAGTCAATGGTGGCAAACCGAACACATCTCCTATCAAATGTTTCAAGTGCCACAAAGAAGGTCACATAGCACCGAATTGTCCGGAGCGTACCAAGAATTCAACCCCAGCAGCAGCAGCTCGAGTCAACATGATTGAAGAAGACGACAATGAAGAAGAATCATTCGAGCAAGAGGGTAATTCCGATCCAGATTACTCAGAACAAGAAGGTAAACCTCAAGTTCATTCTTTGCTTAAAATAAAAGGAACGATAAATGGACATGAAGTTCTTATTTTGCATGATGATGGTAGTACACATGATTTCATTTCTGAAAAGGTACTTAGAGCATTAAATCTTCATTCTTTACCTACGCACTATAAAGTCAAAGCAGCATTTATTGGAACAAAGTATAATTGCATGCAAGTAGTGAAAGATTTGGATTTATGCATCAAACCTTTAACAGAAAAGAGGGATTTCTTAGTTGCACCTTTACAAGGGGTAGATATAATTTTGGGTATGCCTTGGAGACACAAATACAATCCTATTATAGACTATGACACTCATAGTATTTCTCTAAGGAAGGACAATGAAAATATTATCCTCCAGTGTCAAGTCAAAGGAGAAATGAGTCCTTTGTTGAGTCACACTCAAGCAAAGAGAGCTCTAAGAAAAAGAGACAAGACTTATATGGTATGGGTTAACCAGCTTGATGCTGAGTTGGACACATCCAAAAGACCAAAGTTTGATTCTTTTATCTCCAAATTTAGTGACTGTTTCATGGAAGATCTGCCTCCAGGATTACCTAAGTCTAGGCCAGAGGATCATAGCATTGATTTATTGCCTGAAAATTCCCCGCCTTGTAAAGCTCCCTATAGAGTCAACAATTTAGAGCAAAGAGAAATCCAAAGCCAAATAGAAGACTTGCTAGAGAGAGGCCTTATTCGACCTAGTAGTTCACCTTTTGGAGCTCCAGTACTTCTTGTTAAGAAGAAGAACGGAACTTACCGAATGTGTGTAGACTATCGTGCATTGAATAAGATTACTGTCAAGAACAGATATCCTATTCCTAGGGTAGATGATCTTCTTGATAAGCTTAGAGGATCAAAGGTCTTTAGCAAGATTGACCTAAAGTCTGGGTATCATCAAGTCCGTATGACTCAATCTGACATATTCAAGACAGCTTTTAGAACCCAAACTGGTCATTATGAGTTTTTGGTTATGCCATTTGGTTTGACCAATGCTCCAGCTACTTTCAGCCGTATGATGAATCGTATATTCCTTAAGTTTCAAAGTTTTGTTATAGTGTTCTTTGATAACATTCTTGTCTTCAGCAAGGATCGACAAGAGCATGAACAACACTTGGAACAAGTGTTCAATCTTTTGAGAGAAAATGAATTGTATGTCAATCCTGAAAAGAGTTCTTTCTTTCAAGAGGAGATTGAATACTTAGGACATATAGTATCGGCCGAAGGGATTCGTGTAGATCCTAAGAAAATTGAGTGTATTGCTTCTTGGCCTACGCCTAGAAACATACATGATCTTAGATCTTTTCTTGGCTTATGTAGTTATTATAGGAAGTTCGTCAAGAATTTTGCTTGTATTGCCAATCCTTTGACTGAACTCCTTAAGAAAGCTACAAATTTCAATTGGACTGATAAGCAAGATAAATCTTTTGCAACACTCAAGAATGCTTTAACACAAGCACCAGTTTTAACACTACCTGATTTCCAAAGACCATTCTTTATAGTAGTGACTGATGCTAGTGGCAAAGGATTTGGAGCTGTTCTTATGCAAGACAACCATCCTATTGCATATCAAAGTAGAAAGCTTAAGCCTGCAGAGCAAAATTATAGCACTTATGATAAGGAATTAGCAGCAGTAGTGCATGCTTTGAAAATCTGGAAGCATTACCTAATGGGCTCTGAATTTCTTATCAAGACAGACCAACAAAGCATTAGGCATTTGCTTACGCAACCTCTTATTTCAGATAGACATATCAAATGGGCAGCTTTCATTCAAAGTTTCCAACCTATGATTCAATATCAACCTGGAAAAGAAAATGTTGTTGCCGATGCTTTGAGTCGAAGACCAAATATCAACAACATTTCTATAATTGAAAGTGAACCATTCGTTCTCATGAAAGAAACTTATGAAGTTGACCCAGATTTTTCTCAAATATAGATCAAATTGCGTGAAAACAATTGGACACCTCAAGGAAGTTATTCACATAATGATGGCTATCTTTTCTTTGAGAAGAGATTGTGTGTTACTCAACCTTACAGACAACTTGTTTTGGAAGAGATGCACCAACCACCATTTGTGGGACATAGAGGAGTTTCCGCAACACTTCAAGTAGTTTCTCGAGAATTCTATTGGCCCCATTTGAAGAATGATGTAGCTAAGTTTGTAGCTGAATGTAACATTTGTCAAACAATCAAAAGCTACAAAGGCAAAGCTTTAGGATTGCTTATGCCTCTACCTATTCCTGATAGACCATGGGAACAAGTGTCTATGGACTTCATTACTGGCTTCCCTACTACTTCCAATCACCATGACATGATTTGGACAATAGTGGACAGATTTAGTAAGCAAGCCTATTTCATTCCATGTAAAAAGACACTAACTTCTCAGCAAGCCGCGAACATATTTGTTGAGCAAATTTTTGTTCATCATGGTCTACCCAAAGTGATAGTTTCTGATAGAGATTCTAAATTTTGTAGTCACTTTTGGGTTGCTCTTTTCTCAAACTTAGGCACTAAGTTAGATTTTTCTACGGCTTTCCATCCGGAATCGAATGGACAAACCAAAGTTACAAATAGCACTATCTTAGATATGCTTAGAGCCTATGTTTCCCAGCAACCTAGTGCATGGGATAAGTACATACACCTACTCCAATTTGCTTATAATAATACTCCTCATACTGCTACTGGTCGAGCACCATTTGAGATCATCTATGGAAGAGCATTGCCTATTCCGGCTACTAGACTCTCTCATAAGATTGAAGCAGCCGACCAATATGTTAGAGACTTTGATCGCATTCTATCTGAAGTGCGTGATTGTATTCAAAGAGCTCAAGAGAAGTATACATCTCAAGCAAATAGGAAGCGCAAAGATTTTTCATTTCAAGAAGGCGATTATGTACTTTTGAGAATTGAAAAGCGTCGATTAAAGAGTGTGGAAAAATTCCCTACAGTGAAGCTAGCGCCTAGATATTATGGGCCATTTAAAATCCTTCAAAAGATTAATGATGTGGCCTATAGACTAGAGCTTCCATCTAATTGGAATATCCACAATTCTTTTCATATCCATCTCTTGAAACCTTTTCGAGGAACACTTCCTACTCACCCAACATATGAGGAACCACCTCTTATTGAAGGAGAGGAAGAAGTACTAGTTCCTGATGCAATCATTGACCAAGAGATAACAACAACAAGGACAGGTAATCAATACTTCAAATATCTTTTGACTTTTAAGAATCATCCACAAGAAGATGCTAAATGGATGCCTGAGAAATTTTTCCGAGTTTACCCTGAAATTCTTCATTCTTTTCAAACCCAGCAAATCCGCAATTGAGGACAATTGCAAACTCAAGCAAGAGGGATGTCATGAGAATATATTTTAAGTCCTCTAGAAAAATATTATTTATCCCCTCTTGAGTAATTTGGGGACGCCTAGATTACTCTTGCGTCATGCCGGCTAGGTTAATATCGTGGGTGACACCACTATAAATATTAATACGTGCGGTATATGACGTATGTTTGAGGCCACCTATGATTATTTCAGTTAGGTTTGTATGGCAGGGTGATTCCTGGGGTACTTACGCCTGGTAGTCATGAGTTGGTGATGATTTGTGCCTGTTTAATATTTGTGGGATTAATTTAATAATTAATTGGGCTTATATTTTCAGGTGATGAAGACTATGGGAATTGAAGAGTTTACTTTGGAAGAAATGTCTTGGATCATCACATTTCATTTTTGACAAGCATAGTAGCTTGTAATCTTATTAAATGATTTTTCCATTTTGAACTTTAGGAAAGATACATTTATTTTTTGTGGAATTTATTAAAGCTTATGGCTTTACCCTAGTCCCAATTTGACACTCTATTTTTGTTAAAGAAGAGTGCCGTGCTCTCTAAAAAGCACATCTTGTATTTTGGGGGCTATGGCCTAATTTTGGTGAAAAGGAAAGCTAATAAAGAAATACTCTTGTGTGGGGAGAGGCCACGCACAAGAGGGGGGAAGATTGCACCCAATATGGTCTTTTTGGAGCTAAGTATTTTTGTTTAAGTTTTTAATTTTTCAATTGCTTTGATTTAGTTGAAGCTTACAAGCAATGGTTTTTATGATTGAATTAATTCTCTATCTTTCCACAATCAATTCCTAGAATAAGATTCCGGTTGCAGCTGCAAGGAGGTCAACAATTGCCATTGGGTGTATGTATGCACATTGAGGTCACTGGTTGTGACATTTGAGTGTAGTACGATACCGCTGATGCAGAAAATACAGTAGTTTGTGCAGGACAAACCAGAGTGCTGTTTTTGGTAAATTTGTGTGTCTGGCAAGATGTCAAACGATGGCATAAACCAGATTTTTGCTGAGAATCTTGATAAGAATAACTTACATGCTTGGAGGTTTAGGTTGACAAATTTCCTGATGGAAAAGGGTTACTGGGACTACACAGAAGGTGAGCACGAAGAGGCACTGGAGATACGAGAGATCAATTCGACTGCTGCAGATGTGAAAGAGTTCAAGGATTGAAACCAAGGAGCCAGAAAAGTTATGTATTGGCCCTCTATCAGTATACAAGACACCATGATTGGGCACATACGGGATGCCAAGTCCCCCAAGGAGGTGTGGGACACCTTGGTAAAACTCTATGAAACGAATACCAAGGCACGAAAGATATAGTTGAAGAATGAACTTCATACTGTGGAGAAAAAGAGTATATCTGTGAATGACTATGAATTGAAGATCAAGGGTAATGTGGAATCCCTTGCATCTATTGGCGTTTCAGTAGAGATGATGATGATAAGGTGGAAGTCTGTCTACGTGGTCTCAAGCCACAATACAAGGCGTTCAAGACGTCTATTCAGACTCAGGAAAACATTCCCAATTTCATAGATTTGGTTTCTATGTTGATTATAGAAGAGAAGAGCTTGGGTGAAGACCAACAGTCTTCACAAAACAAAAAAAAGTTTTGAACAACAGGCCTTCTATACAAGTTCAGGAAGAGGACGGGGTAGAGGAGGCCGTGGACGCGACTAAGGAGGTGTCCGAACAGGTAATCAAAATTATGGCCAGCAACAGCAACAACAACAATCCTATAATTCACAACAACAACAACACGCAGGTGGAAGAGGCCAATTTAGAGGCAGGGGGAGTCAAAGAGGTCGTGGAAATTGGCAAAGGCAGTATAATGATACATGTGGATGCTTTTATTGTGGTAAGCCTAGACATGTGCAGGCAGATTGTTATAAGAAGCAGGCTGACATGCAAAATGAAAAATTGCAGCAAAACAACTATGCACCCTCGAGCAGAAACAATGAGGATAATGAAAGGTTGTTCGTTATGCAGCATGTCGTTAATGCCATGTCTGAAAATGTTGAAGCAACACATAAAGATGATGTATAGTAGGTTAATTCAGGTGCTTCGAACCACATGACAATTCATGGGGAGTGGTTCAAGGAGATGAAAAACCTTGAAAGACCAGGTTTTGTGGAAATAGGGGATGACACTGCTCATCCAATTGTCCATGTTGGAGATGTGCCATTGTCTATGCAGGATGGCAAAGTGAAGTACCTTGTAGATGTACTTCATGTTCCAAACATAACAAAGAATCTGGTTTCAGTTGGCCAGATGATTGAGCAGGGTTAACACATACACCCACATGCATAATATTCTCTCTCTCTCTCTCTCTCTCACACACACACACACACAGACACACCAACACGCACACACACAACACAACACACTCAAACATACACACACCCTTTCTCTCTTATACACCTAGTACACACATAGATAGACACACTTACACTATAACACAACCCACTCACGACGCTAGTTTGCATCTCCACAGGTGTCAATGTGGGCATTGCTATGGTGAGTTGCTTAAGCGACCCCAATAGCGATGCCGAGACGTTGCATAAGCATCGCTTAAGCGACACATTTTGCATCACGTAAGTGACACTTGGTAGAAACAGACGTTGCTTAACAGACGTAGATATAGATCTAAAGCGTCGCCGCTTACACGATGATGGGAATTGCATAAGAGACGCTCAATGGATATTTTAGATGATTGAAAATTCGAGTTCTCTTTGTCTCTCTAGCATGTATATACTTTGAAACGATTGTTCTCTCTATCTCTCTGTCTCTCTCATTACAATACTTCTCTCTCTCTCTCACACATACACAAACATACAATATCAAAGTACTCATTCTCTCTCTCTCTCTCTCTCTCTCTCTCTCTCTCTCTCTCTCTCGACTTGAATTGGATTGAGCTCACACATTAAATTAGAACTCTCTCTCTCTCTCTCTCTCTCTCTCTCTCTCTCTCTCTCTCTCTCTCTTAGGTCGAGCACACAAGTAAGCAAAGATCAATTCAACATGGCGGATTATAACATCGGTAAGCAAATTACATTTGTGCACAAAGTTGAACAAAAATAAAATCTCATGTAAATATATGTAAGCGTACAACAGTATAAATTATATAAAGTGATCTTGAAAATGTTTGTAAATGGTAAAATATGGTGAGTACAAATGGTATAATGTGAGGCCGACATAGTCCACCTAATCCTATACTCATGTATATGGGTAATAGTACATGTATAACGTCACCTCCAAAGGGGCTCAAAACATGCTAGGTATCTAGAGCAAGGAGAAGGAGGATCCTATAGTCTCCATGGTCTATACCCTTGCCATCCTCATGATCATTGTCCCCTAATGCAGGTTGCTCCATCGACATAGATTTGTGCCCAATGGCACTCTGTCGATCTACCTCTGTCATGTTCTCATTGCCGTGCAACTCCTACAGTTTAGAAAATTTAATTAGTTGAGGTTTGAATACTTTAATTAGAAGTAAAATAACATTTAATCTAGATTATTTACAAAGGTAGCTGGTGAAGGTAGTTGGCTATTCAGAAACCTATAACCTTGATAGGTGGCCATCTCTATCTCCTGAGGAGTGGGCTCGCAACCATAGTCCTTCACCTGTTATTTAAAAACCACATCTCTATCTCCTGAGGAGTGGGCTCGCAACCATAGTCCTTCACCTGTTATTTAAAAACCACACGAGTTATCGGTTGATATAAATAACATAAGATACACACCTACATGCACGCCTAAGACAAAATGTGAACATACAAAAGTGGCAATGAAGCCCTTCTTGCCCATCCTTCCAAGACGTGATGTATTCCCAGTCTATAGCCTAGCTCTTGTTGCATCCTATAGACAAAGGTTCGAAATAAAAAAGCATGAGTATGTAGATCTAAGATTTAAGACAAATATTAGTACCATATACATAGCTAGAGAGTAAATATTACATACCTTCTACTGATCCCAATGTGTCTTGAGTCGCATCTCCCGTAGAAAGGCTCTCCATGACTCAGGATGCATACTAGTGGGGTGGGTATTCTCCACCACTATGCAATATCTCCTACACATTTTGAAGTCACATCCAAGAAGTTGGAATAAAAAATAAATGCATGTGTCAACAACTATGAGTTGTGAAACACTCGCCCATCAAGAATTTCATATCACGTAGGCATAGATTGCAACAAAACAATGAGTTCGGGGGTGCACCATATCTATTGTGCTTGCTACAATCGAGGGTGCTTCATGTAGACATAGCCTTGTATGTGCCCCTTGTCTATTGTGCTTGCTACAATTGGGGGTGCTTCTTCCTCTCATGTAGATCATAGCAATACACTACTTCTTATGATAAGCATTAAACACATTATGTGATTTTAATCTTCATACAAGTATGGGTTCATGACGTAATGGAAGCCCATAGTATGGTTTCAATCTAATTTTTGTACTACCAATCCTTGATAGTGTAGATACTGAACATCTCTTAGTTTATCTAGGATTAATGATAGATGGTTCCATATGTTCTCTATTCAGTATTGCATGTTGTATTCTGCACACGATTTTTTGCTTTGGAAAATGCATGCACTGTCCGATAATTTTGGCTTCGCATGGCTCATACCTTTCAGGGTAATGTATTGGTGATTCGCCTCTAGGTAATCAATATATGTTGTATGGTCGCAAACGTGTATGTGGTAATTCTATTGTCAATGCCCTAAAATCTCTCATAAATGTGATGGATTAGGCAATGTGATTGAGCCTAACTTAAAATGACATGAGATACTCTGGCCGTGTTGACTTGCTATGATAAGATAGCTTACTATTTTTGCCGAGATAATATGGTTCTCATCTAGGATTAATGGCAGATGTTTCAATATATTCTTTATTCATTACTGCATGTTGCATTCTACACATGATTTTATGCTTGTACTTGAGGAAAATGCATGCATGCTATGTATGTTATTTTCGTTATATCAAGCTTCGCATATTTACTTGACTCATACCTCTCAGGGTATTTTATATATGATTCGCCTCTCCTTTGAGTAATGACTATATGTTATATGGTCTCTTCTTAGTTGCATGTGGAAATCCTATGGTTAGCATTTTTTACTTTGATGGATACCCTAAAATCTCTCATATATATGGTTGATTAGTTAGGATACATGACTATGCCTAACCACGAATGGAATGAGATGATCTGGCTAGGTTGACGCGGGATGATAAGCTATCGCCGAGATAGTCCCTATGGTTGAATTATTGATGGTTATCATGAGACCCCTGATGGGTGGAAATAGGAATCGAACTGTAATATATACATGTTGTTTGATTACTTAGATAAAGGGTTATATACACATTACCTTGAAAACCGATACATGAGATGTAGAATTATTTCTTGAGGGTAACTAATGTTCCATTCTCATTTGGTTTTTTGTGAGTAATTGCATAAATGCTCTTATGAGATGTTCTAAACTTGTATACTACCTTTGAAAGTTGTACATGGCTCATTATGTTTCATTTATTATAGTAAGATACTAATAAGACAATAGAAATTCATTGGTTTATGATTAGGGTAACTTTTTATACAAAAGTTTGATACAAATACATGATTATTTTCTATGTGATAGAAGACAAATTGAATATATTAGGGTATTCTAATTGTCTTGAGAGCATTTTATAGACAACTCTCTTCTATACATATAAACCAAGATAATTTTTGATTCCTTGACTCTCCTGAATGATACTAGGATAATAAACCTAAGTTATATCAAGGGTCCACTATCCCTCTACTGCATAAATCATAAGATAGTTTGGGTGACATCTATAACACGTGGTAGATCCTATGACACCTACAAGACATACACATGCTAACGTTTTGGATGTCTATTTGGATGGATGTAGGTAATAAGGCCTACTCTCTCAAAGTATTTTTGTGGTTTATGCTCAGACGCTCAAAATTCTCTTTCACCTAAATGGAGTCACGGGCTCCAAGTATTTGTAACATGGTTAGTGTAATCAATTTGTTATATAATAATGTTTAATGTTTCACTAGTCAAGTTGGGTGAGGTTCTTGGAGTCTCTTTGATGTAGATATAAAAGACTGAAAACACACACTATGACTACAATATATATCTCTTTATAAGGGAGATATATGGAACCTCTAGCTTGATACTTTTGAACCTAGAAGTCTAGCTCTCCTCACTATCATTATGCTCCATGAGCTGATAGGTTTCAAGTAGGGTGCTTTACTTCTAGGAGAGATCAGGACTCATAGCAATTTTTCTATGCATGCTTTGAAGGTAGTCCTTATCTCATACTTTTCTCAATATTATCTCAAAGTCTAATACCTTTCTTTTTATTTTAGATCCTGCCACTTCTAATGGGTGTTGAGATTCCAATGGAACATACCCCTTCAAAAGCTTGCCAGCATGTTTTGGCTTGCATTAAGGATGAAGAGGCTCATAATAAGATTCTATCATCTATCAATCCTGATATGTTTCCTCACAAATCCATTTTGTAGTTCATCTCATTCAATGAATGGGTTCGAGTACTTGCTACTTTTGATAAGATTAGGGTCAATCCATCTCTGAATTATTGTCACAAATTCCCATGCTTACTAAAACTTACCATTCTGATCTGACCTCATTTGATGCAATGGGAGCAGATATCTCAAACTTCCTAAGAGAGCAATGTGGGTTGGAACCATATTTCCTTACTCCTCCATCCACTCCCAATGTTCCTTTAACTAGAAACATATTTAATAGAGATCCAACGGCTTTAGAAGCCATTAAGTCTTTCCAAATAGACATGTGTACTCATCGTCTTTGGACACTTGAAAATAAAGGGTTTTTGGCACCCATCCAAGCAGAAGCTTGGATATATTGGGCAAACCTACTTGTTCAATGCTTGAAGAATGCAAGAACCATGCTATCAAAGGTGTACAATATTTGGAACGAGGAGAATTACGTAAATTACCTTTTTCTATGAGCTTTTTGGACCCATCCAAGTGCTCATCACCCATGGGAATATATGGAGAACAAAAGGAACCATGTCTTTTTCTAAGGCCAATGTTGACTATTATTTTGAAACAATCTAGAACATCTATAGGCCATACTTAAAATGTGCCTGCAAATTTCTTTATCCTAATGCCCCCTGTGATTCTAGTATAATTTGGTTCGACCATGCCATATGGTTTGTTCTGAATCACTTGGACGATTTTTTTCCAGATAAACCAATGGTGTTCCATCTCTCACTTCTTTGTTCTTGGCTAGGTGGTCAATCCAGAAATTTGGTCTTAGCACAAATTACTTATCTTCAATTTAGACAACTAATGCTGGATGTACTTATTGAACTCAAGGGAATAGAACCTTGAACCATTCTGAATAGTTATGATCAATTTAAAGGGATAAAGCTCATAAATGCTCTTCTCAATCCTTGTATTGACAATGAATCTCCTTCATCTCCTTCTAGAAAGAAACCCAATTCTTCACTTGGTACTCCAAGTTCTTTTACCTCCTTCCTCCCTCCTCTAGCTATAGCTCGGCTAGAAATAGATCAAAATCTTTTACTTCAAAGGGTCGCAGACATGGTTTTCCTGTCCGAAATCTGCAAGACTTGTAATTTTTAACTTTTTGTTCACAGATTTCAAGAAGCCACACTGGGAGAAGGATGATATACAAAAGGATAATTTCTCCCATTTCCTTTTAAGTAAAAAATTATTAGAATTTGCCTCTCCAAAAAATATATTAACTGCAGCGTTTGACTCTGTCTTAGGGAATCATGATGCTTTGGTAAATGTCAAAATAGGTTAGAGATATACTGCTAGTCTAAAAAGATTTTTCACAAACATGAATTCTTACGATAGGATAGTATGCCACAATGTTTTTGCAACGAATTCATGACATATTCCAAAGAATTTTTGAATTTTGGATCACATGTATGCATGACAAATTTGAACATTGTTTTAGATACTAATATGAGAAGCTTTCTTTCCAAAGGTTTGAATCACATTCCCACTGAACCACTGAATCCACATTTAGCAATTAGTGCTATACTAAATTGCCTGGCAGACATTGCCAATAAATTCCAACTGGAGTCTTCACAACTTAATGCAATTGCGAAAGTTGTGCCCCACTTATTTATGGAAAAAATTAAATGGATTCCCATCCAATTTTCTCATCATTGCTAGTCCATTACATAACATATTCTAATGTGCTTATGCTACCTGGTACATTGTGCTGAGAGATTTTTTAACTCCCACACTAGCTACAACTAGCTAGCACTACAAGAGGTCTTAATCAGGCAAAGTTGATATGAAACACCACCCTAAACCCCACGAAACAACCACACATACTGAAGGTCTTGGCTTGTCTCTCTTCAACTAAATCATCTTTACTTAAATGCAGCTTCGGACACCATCTGATCTTGACAGCTCTTGATTTGGACACTTTCCTCATTTAGACAAATTCTAAACCCCTTCATACCCTCTTCTTGACTCAAACAGCTCTTGCTTCAAACACCTTCCAGCTCTCGATTCACATGTTTCTAGTCCTAGCACTTCTTGCTTTGAACATTTTTATTTAGTTAGCAAAAACCATCCCAAAACAATCATCAACCTGAAGGTCTTGGGCTTGCCTCTTTCTTCAGCAGCTCAGTGGTCGCTTTCTAATTTGATAACTTTGATTTAGGCACTTCCTACTCTAAACAAGATAACCCTAATGAGCTCCTAATCTGACTAGTCTAGTCCTAATCTAAACAACTCTAATTCAGCTAGCTCTCATCCTGACACTTCCTACTTCAATTAGCTCTAATTCAACAACTTTCTTCTCTAAATATTCTAACTCCAATCAGATCCTAATCAAATGAGTCTAGCTCTGACTAGTCCTACCTTAGACAGCTCTTGATCTGACAACTTTTGATCAGAACAGCTTTAGATCTGACAATTCCTGCTTCAGACAGCTCTTGATCTGAGTTTCATGATCCAACCAATCCAGAGAGGATGTGAAGCTGCATGTATCCAACCCTACAAGAGGATTGGGCCAGGCTAAACTAGCAGAAGACACCATGATTGTCCCTTGTCTTCCACACACTCACTAATAGATAAATCTTTACCTACTAGAATTTTCACCCTTTACACTCTTTTTCTCATAGTGAATTTCTCTTCTCCTACCTTTCATCTGACACCACACTCATGAAGATAACCAACTAAGAATCATAGGCAACTAGATCCTCCCTGATCCAATAGCTCATGTCTCATAAAAATTCAACAACCAACTGTTAAACCTAACATACTACCTTGCACACAAGAGAGATAAGAGAAGAGAAGAGAAACAACATGCAAGGTTCGAGTCCGGAGAGTTGCACTTAGCCAACCCTAACGAGGCTTGAATACTTGATGTGAAGCCGCTAGGGGGTCAGTCCACCTCTACTTGTGTCACCCAAGTAGAAGTTCAATGGCTAGGAAGAGAGCAAGAAGAAGGGAGCTATGGAAAGCTCAACCTTCACTTCATGCCACATGCATGCGAGAGGGACTTGGTAGAGAGCAATGAGAGGGGAGAGAAGGAGAGAACCTAGAGCATCACCATCCCTCTACAAAGCACACACTGAGAATCAAGCATGTAAGCAAGCAAACACAAGCAAGAATATATCCACAAGCTCAAATGAGAGAGAGAGAGAGAGAGAGAGAGAGAGAGAGAGAAGAGGTAAAGCTCAAATGAGACTAATGGGATTGTCCCTTTTCATATGTCCTAAATGTCTTATATACAAGATCTCATAGTTTACAATGGCCAGCCACGCCCATTTACAATTGGGGGTCCAAAACTAATGTTCCTAGCTCTATGTACAACTTATTTCTATGACTGGCATTACACAGGCTGTAAGCTCGGTCATGCCATATCTCTTTTACATTAAGCACTTAGCATGGTTATAAAAGATGAGTACAATAAGCGTAGCCAAGCTTGTGAAAGTAATGTTAACCAGAGTGGTTAACATACCCCCCTCCCTAATTCAGGTCTATTCTCGGAGCTAGCCAGATCTATCTATAGATCAAATACGTTCGGATGAAGTTGTGGCACGAGGTTGGATTAGGGGGGGCTGATGGAAGACTCTATAGCTGGTCCAAAAATTCATCTCCATCTAGTCTTTAAAAGTCTATAGGTGCCATGTGGGCATCCACATTATGCACTTATAATATACAAAACTCTTCTTGAGCATTGGCCCTTTGTTGATGTCGAAGGCCAAGCCCTGCGCGCCTTTATGGTAATGGTCCTAATCTGGAAAGGACTCCAGCAACGTGATGATCAAGTTGAAAAATCTGATTGTTGCGATCATGGTTGGTTCTGGGACTTTATCATACTGGCATATGAACACGTTGAAGCTCTTGATCATTATATCTTCAATACATGGCTGTTGCGTCGTCAAAGGAGCGAACAATGAAAAATTTAATTATAGCTTCGGGTTCTTCTTTTGCTCCTCGTGAAATAGATTCCACACTTGTTGAGATTTGAGGTGACATGTTAGCTAGAGAGAAGAGTGGAAATTTATCCCACATTGATGTACAAGACCAAGAGTGTACCTCCTCATATAAAAGAGGACCATTTCAAGCAATGAAAAATGTAGCTGTTAATCCCAATTAGGATTAACAATTATGCTCCTCCATTTGAGGACATTAATAAGTGTCATGCAAAGGCACTATAAAGGTTGTAGCATTATAAGAGATTAGCCACCCAAGGCCGTATTTAGTAAGTTTTGGGCACCCAAGTGTGAATAAGGGCCAATTGTATATAAGGTATTTTTGCATAATGAAGAGACACAATCCCCCTTTTGTGTTATAAGAGTTCTTGTTTGTCTTGAGAGAGAGTGTGTGTGTGAGAGCGTACTCTAGCAAATGTGCCTTCTCTATACTTATATGCTTGCATGCTTGTGTGGTGAAGTAAGAGAGAGAGATTGCCTTGTGTGGTGGTGTGAGCGACTCTACGGTGATAGCATGGAGGTGAAGCTTGTGAGATCCCTGTTCCCACCACGCAACGGATTTGGGGTACTAGCAGCGGAAGTAGCACTTCATGCGCGAGGCAGGGTCCCACACTCGGGGCCTCGTCCACCACCACGGATATCCGGACAAAAGACTAATCCGTCGGTTTTTCCAAAACCGAACCTGGAAAAACTTCCCTTATCTGGAAGCACGGGCGATTCCTCCAGGATAACTTTTACTCTAACGTAGTCAAGACCATTAGTGATCAAACTGATCCGACTGCACCTATAAAGATACTCGGTCAGATCAAGGAAGAAACTTGCACTTGGATCATTGGGATCAACGCTTTTTTCCCCATCAAGAGGCACAGCCGTTGATTCCTATCCATAGAACAATTACTATCCGGGATTTACTTTATCTATCGTAGTAACAGAAATTGAGTCTCGATTTACGGATCCATCAGTCCAGCCTAACCCCATCCAGTCCCATGGGTTAGTCAACATCCCAACCACTGTAGTGATGGGATCCAATTTAGAATTTGATTTTTGTCCCGCACATTCACATCTATACATCTACATCCACATTCACATACACCCCATCCGCATTCCCATTCACATCTATACATCCACATCTACATCCACATACATACATACATCCACATCCACATCCACATTCCACATTCACATCTATACATCCACATCTACATCCACATACATACATACATCCACATCCACATTCCACATTCACATCTATACATCCACATCTACATCCACATTCACATACATCCACATCCACATTCCCATTCACATCTATACATCCACGTCTACATCCACATTCACATCTATGCATACATCTTCATGCATACATCCGTTTTCACATTCATACATCCACACTCCCATCTCCACATCCACATACATACATCCATTTCCACATTCCCATTCATATAACCCCATATGCCTTCACATCTAATCTTTTACATCACATCCATTCTCGCCCTATCACAACCCATATACATCTTATCCTATCACATACACTTCTTACCTCATCCCATACACATCTTATCACATCTTAATTCATCTTATCACCTCCTAACTTATTTCATAAGCATCTTATCACTTCTTATCACATCTTATACACCTCTTATCACATCCTATCACATCTCATATCTATTTATAGAATACAAGAGAATTCTTATATTTGATATAAGATTTCTTTACACATTTATTTATGCATAAATTCTATTTAAGGAGATTATACTTTCGAAGTAAAAATCAATCTTTTATGCATCTTCCTATGCATAAATTCATTTTAAATGAAAATGACACTTTTGAATTAAATTTCAATCTTTTATGCATCTTCCTATGCATAAATTCAATTTAGATGAGAATGACACTTTTGAATTAAAAATCAATCTTTTATGCATCTTCTTATGCATAAATTCAATTTGATAGGAATTACACTTTTAGAATAAAAGAATTTCTCTTATGCATCTAAGTTATGCATAAAATCCATTTATGATGAAAATCACACTTTTAGTATAAAAAGAATATCTTTTATGCATACCTCTATGCATGAAATCCAAATATGATAAAAGTAACACTTTTATAATAAAATAATCAACTCTTATGCATACTTCTATGCATGAAATTCAATTGTGATATAAGTAATACTTTTATAATAAAATAATCAACTTTTATGCATACCTCTATGCATGAAATTCAATTGTGATAAAAGTAACACTTTTATAATAAAATAATCAACTTTTATGCATACCTCTATGCATGAAATTCAATTGTGATAAAAGTAACACTTTTATAATAAAATAATCAACTTTTATGCATACCTCTATGCATGAAATCCAATTATGATAAAATTAACACTTTTATGTTAAATTAATAATCTTTTATGCATACCTCTATGCATGAAAATCAATTATGCATAATATAAGAATCAATTTCTCTATGATTACAATGAATATCTTTCAATTAATCTAGGATGATAATTCCTAGAATATGGTAGGAAGTCCTTTTTTCATGCTTTGAATGAAATTATTTTATATGTAATTTTTATAAAAATTTTGCCATAGCTCCGCTGCTATGACTGATAAATCTCAAATTATTTTGAAGGATAAAGCTTATCATTAAGAGAATGATTAGAATGATCCCTAATTGGATCATTAACTCATAATGGATTGAATCATCAATATTCAAGAAATACATAAACTAAAAGCATAGAAAAAAAGCCATTAATTTGGCCTCAAGCATAGATTAATCTTAAATTAGGGAAAAGCTTTATGAAAAGCTTCACTTAGATTGAGAATAGGTCATGAGAATGACCATTCTTTGAGTGAGAGAGAGAAATTAGATAAAAACCATTAGAATTAAGCATAAATAAAAATTTATGTAATTCTTTACTATCTTTCATCAATTAACTTCAATAACATTCATCAATTTATGTAATTCAAGTACTACCATTCATCAATTAACTTCAATAGCATTCAAAAACCATTCCTTAAGCTTCTCAAGCTTGAGAGGGGTTGAGAAGAGAGAAACATTGAGAAATTATAGAAAATGATCAAAATTCACTAATTACCTTACAAATTTCTTGATTCTTTGTTCACGGGTAGAGGCCCCCAACCAATCATTTGGTTTAGTATGTTGATGGAGCCACCAATAGGGATTGAAGAAAGAGGGAAGTGTCAAAAACTAGTGAATTATTAATGAATTCACAGTTCTTGGCTTCTTAGGTGAAGTAGAGTAACAATGCATTAAACATTGTTGAGTATCAACAAAGGGGAATGCCTCTATTTATAGGAAAAAGTGAGCTCCTAACCAAACAAACTGATTCTAGAATTTTCCAACTTAGTTTGGTCAATTTTTGACCATTTTTAGGTTAGTTGAGCTAACTTTTTGCAACTAGACTTGAATTAGGAGAGAGGAGAGATGAAATATCTCATTTTTTATGAGTTTAAAACTCATTCAAGCATGTGAAATATGCACCTCCTTTAATGGACTCCCCTTCCTTACATATGTGTCAAAATGGAATCATTATACCAAAAATATCTCATATTTTTAATATTGCTCATAGTTTTTTATTAATAAACCTTGTACATTTTCAACTCTTCATCTTATGTGAGCATTTACTCATTTTTGGATACCCAAAATATCTCATATTTTTAATATTGCTCATAGTTTTTTACTAATAAACCTTGTACATAGTCAACTCTTCATCTTATGTGAGCATTTACTCATTTTTGGGTATCTTCTTTTAAAACGGGATAAAGGCATATCTTATGATGAGGAAGAAAACACGCCAGTAAGAAGACCCGCTCAGAAAACCCAATATGCCTTGATCTCATCACACAATAGTATCGGGGACCCAAACCCAAAGCTTCAATAACCATAGCCAAGTGGATATTGTTACGAAAGTGCTGCTGACCCCAGGGTGTTACCCTAGTTATGTCTTGATAGGTTCGCCATTTGGTCTGAGCTACAGAAGTTCCCAAGTGAGGGAAAAGTGAGCGCTCATATAGTTCTATAAAATCCTTCTTCACAGACTCACTTGCGTCTTGAAGGTGAGAAATCATCATGGATAAAACTAATTCCTATTGCCAAGCCATGAAAGAGATTAAGAAAGAAAGGAGATCGATGGGAGTAAGATTAAAACTAATTCCTATTGCCAAGCCATGAAAGAGATTAAGAAAGAAAGGAGATCGATGGGAGTAAGATTACTGCGAGCGGCAAGTAAAAGTTACGACTTATATAAAGGAAGGAGCTAGCGTAACTTAGAAGCCAACGGTATCTTGTCACTGAAGTTTTACCGTCTTTCCATGATTTGGGTTTGGCACATATTTCTATAGAAGGTTCACATGAAATACATTATGAACTTTGAGATGATGAGGTAGAAAAAGCTCGTAGGCTAAGTCACCTACTTTCATTGAAATCCGATATGGCCCACAATATCTGGGGGATAACTTCTTATACTTCCTAAGAGATAAAGAACTTCTTCTGGGCCGTATTTGAATGAAGACCATATCTGCTTCTTTGAATTCTCTGACTGTCCTCTTTTTATTTGCATACTGCTTCTGTCGATCCTGGTGGGCAGTCTTTTAATTGATGACCAAAACCTTGGCATCCAAAACACCGGTTCTCACTTCTGAACTCATCGTTCATAATCCTTAAAATAGGTGGGACTTTTGAGAAGTATTCTGGGAAAGGTCTTCCTTTTTTAAACAGAATCTTTCTTTTATTTAGAGAGGGAATAATTATAAGATCAGAAAGGGAGGTCCTTACTCCTGCATACCTCGAAGGCTGGGGAGGAATCTTACATTCTACCCCACTTAAAAAGTGCGAGATGTCCTCATCTCGTAAAGTAGAGGACAACTCTTTTTCTTAAGATCCAATTTATTCTGATCTTTTTTCTTAAGATCCAATTTATTCTGGGGTTCCTTATATTCTGGTCAACCCAACAGAATACGGGAATAAATATCCTTTATATAGAACTCATCATCAAATAACAATTCATTTCAGATCATATCATTCATATCTTTAACACGATAATGGTCCATTAGATCGAAAAATTTTCTTTCTGAACATTCCTCCACGAAAATTTCAGTCAAGCAAGTTCTCAATTTGTCATCCCTTAACTTGATATACCGAGTCAAGTGTTAACAGTAGCAATTTGACAGCACAATCCACTAATCTCATAGTGATTTACTGAAATCATTATCATCATTCTAGTTATGAATATCATCACAGGGACTCGTCCCATTCATCCTCATTGAGGTTTCGCTCAGCTTATTACATTTCAACCAAATTTCAGGGATCATCATTTTTCAATCAGAATCCAAATCAATTCATCAGTTCTCAAACAGAATTAAAAATCATATCAACCACATTCGAAATCATCATCTGGATAGCATTAATGCTTATAATTTCAAGTCTTAGATTTACTCGTATATACTGCCAGTAAAGAGCTGCAGTTATACCCTCGGTATATACGGGTAGTCATGATACTTGGAACTATAAGGTAAATACCATCATGTCTAGGCCTCAAGCAAGTCAGGGTTCCATACAATTGCGGTACTTCCATTTGAAGACCCAATTACTAATTTATGAATTTTCAGTTTGAATATCAATTTGTATGAATTATATCACACAATTACAACCTTTTTGTGATTCTAGATAAATTTTTGATATATTTGGCTTCTCGGTTGATCCTCATTAACCAAATGCTCTGATACCAACTGTGAGATCCATGTTCCCACCACGCAATGGATTCGGGGTACTAGCAGCGGAAGTAGCACTTCATGCGCGAGGTAGGGTCCCACACTCGGGGCCTCGTCCACGGATATCCGGACAAAAGACTAATCCGTCGGTTTTTCCAAAACCGAACCCGGAAAAACTTCCCTTATCCGGAAGCACGGGCGATTCCTCCAGGATAACTTTTACTCTAACGTAGTCAAGACCATTAGTGATCAAACTGATCCGACTGCACCTATAAAGATACTCGGTCAAATCAAGGAAGAAACTTGCACTTGGATCATTGGGATTAACGCTTTTTTCCCCATCAAGAGGCATAGCCGTTGATTCCAATCCATAGAACAATTACTATCCAGGATTTACTTTATCTATCGTAGTAACAAAAATTGAGTCTCGATTTACGGATCCATCAGTCCAGCCTAACCCCATCCAGTCCCATGGGTTAGCCAACCTCCCAACCACTGTAGTGATGGGATCCAAAGGTGAATGCATAGAGTTCCTTCTTGGTGGTGTGGTAGCCCATAACATTTTTGGGGCCACTGCGCCAGGGAAACACCTTTCTTTCTTCCATCCTCCTTGAGTTTCAACTCCCATTACACAAGCTTCATCATTGCCTTTGTATTCTGAAAGTGCATTGTGTATGGAATGAATGGATAAGGTTTGAGTGGAAGTGAAGGTTTGTGATAAATTGGTTGTTTTTATTGTGTGGGTGAGTACTAGAGTGACCCTGGAGGAAAGCTACACCATTTTTTCCTTTCAATTTTTATGTTTGTATCACCAAATTTGTGAACGTGAACGAGTAGGGTGATACTTTGTTTTTGTTTCTTTGAAAACATCCGTGAAAATCATAAAAATAAGGAGCCATTGGTTGTGTTTTAAACTCGCATTAAATTCCTTGTCTAGCACAATCATTTTGGAGCATCTGGATAGGTAATTTGCACTTAAACTCCTCTCTATCGATGCGGAAACTTCACATGTGAAAGTGTAGGAAAATAGTTCAGAGCATGAACTACTTCTTGCTATCTCACGGCGTGAACTGCTCCCACAATTAGTGTCGCAAATCACAAGATTACCTTGCTAAAATAGGTTGTCGTATCTTGACATCTTTGACACAATGGGTTTGACAAAATTATATTCTGTGAACTAGCAAAGAATGCTTCACGATGTGAATGATTTAGATCTCACAATGTGAATGGCGTAGTTTTTCACGGCATGAGCAGTTTACCATTTCATGACGTGAACTATCTCTGCAGTTTCACGGCGTAACCAGATTTAGTTCATGAACCTAGTATTGTCAGATTAAGGGACCAATAAAATTAGATCAAGGTAACGCTGAATTGTAAATCTGAAGTAGTCTTACGTTGAATTGTAAATCCCAAGTAATCTTTGAGCACATGAGAGTGATTAGTTCACGACGTGAACTGCTTATCATTTCACAACGTGAACGATTTGGATCTCACGATGTGAACGATTCTTTGACTTCTCACGACGTGAACTGTTATTTGCAATCTCACGGCGGCCATAGAAAAAAAAGAAAAATCATATCGACGGTACCTTACCAAAATTCAATTGGGGTAGCAAATTAGCTTATCAAATCACATTCACATGCACTTGAGGTTAGGAAGGCTCATCGTAGATGACCTCACTCCCGATGACAATGCATCAAACCACCTAGGATCTTCCTATCAAAAGAGGTTCAGGCCACTCACTCAATTGAGTGTCTTAAGGAATATAATCACCATTGAGACAAGTAGTTATTAATACATGGAAGAAGGGCTATGATTCTGTGGGTTTGGGGAAGAGGAGAAACCACCCTCCCCTATAAGATCTAGTGGTATCATTGATATAGCTCGGGGATTTTTTGGTCTCCAAACCAGCAATAATGAGAGGAAGCACAATCTGCAAGCGTGGTCCCGTCAACCAATGTTGGACTAGGTACAAGGAAAGAATTACTAACCCAACCTTCAAGTCCTAGGCTGTCTAACACTGGCACCCCCAGAATGAGAAGAGACTTGGAAAGCGCAGATAGGACAAGTTAAGTATTGTGTTCCCAACCTCAGAGGAAGTGGAATTAGATTTGAAAAGGGTTGAAGTTGATCAGCAAAAACTGTGAGAATTGAGCTTAAGGAAACAAGAGCTCCATACTCGAAGGGGTAGGGCTGAACAAGAGCTCCATACTCGAAGGGGTAGGGCTGAACAAGAGCTCCATACTCGAAGGGGTAGGGCTGAACAAAAGGAAATGGGAAATGTGAATCTATTTGAATCACATGGCAAGAAACTAGAAATAGTTATGGGAAAAGGATTGAGGGAGACATTCCAAATTTAGACCCCATTAATGAAGAGCCAAGAGCGGAGGAAGGGTTTGTGACCTAGGATGAAGGGGATAACCTATCGAGAGGAAGTTGGTGAAGTAGAGGACCTCCTGTATACCAAGAAGGACATCAAGCAAATGATCAATCATCCCACATTCTTATAGGACATGGAGCTCTTGATTCTACAAAGGCGTACAAAGGTTGCTAATAATGAGCCATGGCAGAATGAAGTGGCCAGACCAACCTATAGACCAAAAATGCCTAGAAGAGCTAATGTTGGAAGAGGATGAGGTCTAGGTAGGGGGGGAGTAGCTCCTCAAAGACCAAGGTCGAATCCAACTGTATATATTAATGCGGCCACAAGGACAAATTTGTTGAATATGGCTGCGAAAATGGGCCGAGGAATGGTCAAGGAACTAGGCACTACTCTAGAATCTAGACCATCCCAAATGAAGGCACACATCATTTTAAAGCTCATACAAAAGTTCTCAGGGGACGGGGACCCGATCCAACATGTTGAGATCTTTGAGTCCACGTGCAAAACCTACGGGCCAGTAAGTGATGTAACCATGATTCATGCCTTCTTATTACTGACCCTAGAAGGAAAAGCTCATCAATGGTTGTTGCGTGATGAGTGGTGATCAATGCAAGGATGCAACACAAAGATGGAAGCAAGAAAACAAGAGACTTGACATTCTTATTTAGGGCTCTTGTAGAGAGTTCCAAGTTATAGGTGAGTGTGGGAGTGGGCTTGAGAATAATCCCACATGGGAAGTTTTGGGAGTTTTAGGAGTTTTAGTATAAATAGTGGCTCATTTGAGAGCTCACATACACATTGGGCTGAACTCATGCTTGAGCTCTCTTGAGACTAGCTCTCCCTCTTGTTCATAGAGGAGCAAGCTCTTCTCTCTCCCCATCTACACTATTGTATGAGCAATGCTCTTCTAACTCAATGCAATGAGATGATGTTTTTCTCTCTTCTCATCTCTATTCTCTAGTGTGCATGCTTCTTTGTTTACGCTTGTGGATTCTCTATTAGGCTTTGTGTGCTAGTGGATTCAAGCTTAAGCTTCTCCATAGCTTGTAGCTTATCCATGGGCAAGGCATTGCTTGAGTAGTGAATGAGAATGCTTGTTTATTTCAAGTTCCATTAAGCTTCAAGGTTTGTGTGCATGCTAGGAAGTAGGTGCTTTGAGAATGAAGTGTGCTTTGAGCTTATGTGCTTATGAGTGAGCTTGTGTGTGCATTAGCTTAGCTTTCTTCTTGTATTGGATGCATGAATGAGTGGGTTGATGAGTGAATGAGCTATGGCAAGATTGAGCTTGTGTGTGTAAAGTCTATGTCAAGGTAGTGGTGTTCATAGCATCCTCTCCCGAAAGGGATAAGCTTCCGTGCACCTAATTGGGTTGAATCCCCTAGCAATGAAAGGAGTGTTTATCATTCCATTGGTGAGCTAGGAGCGTAGTCTACTTGCCCATATTGCATACGTAGGGAGACGACCGTCTTTCCATTGGCGCCGCTCTGCCGGGGAAACGACCTACGGTTGGTTGAGGACCCTTGGCAGCCATTACAATCTAAACATTACTAGGAGTTATTGCTATTGCAGGGAAGCTCTAGCAGGCGAAGAGTGCTGCTCTTAATCTCCTTCACTTCCAGCTCAGCAAACGCCTCGGGGTCATCAGCGAGCCAAGGTGCCGAAGCTCCCACCAGGGCAGACGGGGCCCGCGACCTCACCAAGAGGCCCGCCTGCAACTCTGTAACCCTCGACGGCACCCATGAGAATCACCTGGCACGCCCAGATGGCCAGGATGCTTTGCGCATGGACCAGGCTTGGGTTGCCAAGGTAATCCAGGCCACCGTCCGAGAAGATCTGCGAGCCGGCCTTGAACCACACGACCTCGCCAAACTCCACGCCGTTCTTGGCCAGGCGCTCCGGGGTGACACAGCCCATGTACCTAGCATTGCCCACCGGCAGTGGATAACCTCCAAGGCTCGGTTCTTGGCGAAGGCCTCGGGATCGGCAGACAGACCTGTAGTGTCCCAGCCATAGTCGCCCGGGAACTCGACCTTCAAGAAGCTTGGGGCGTCGCCATCATCT
This sequence comes from Cibotium barometz, assembly GCF_041138505.1. NCBI lineage: Eukaryota > Viridiplantae > Streptophyta > Polypodiopsida > Cyatheales > Cibotiaceae > Cibotium > Cibotium barometz. Next base: position 5,710,203 of record NC_141055.1, read on the forward strand.
GCACGCGCGCTTCCCCAGCGCTCATCATCTTAGAGAGCTCATAGGCGGGCTTGGACAGCAAATGGCCACTGAAGACATCTGAGGAGGAGGCGATAAGGTGGCCACAGCAGAGAGAGCAGAGGCGATAAGGTGCCCTCTGATTAAATCCAGGTTATTATTTTATATTATATATATATATATATATGTATATATTTTTCTTTAATTTTTTCAATGTTTTCCGCATACTAGGTAATTTTCATGTTTTTTTCATTTTTAAAAAAATAAAAAAAATAAAAAATAATAAATAATAAATAATAAAAATAATAAAAAAAATAAAAAAATTCTATAAATTATGTGTTTTCTTTGGAGTCCACATTTTTTGCATATTCTGCATTTTTTTAAATTTGTGTAATTTTTTGCATAATTAGTGTAATCTGCATAATTAGTATTTTTTAACATAATTCGTATTTTTGTGTAATTATTAAAAAAAATAAAAAAATATGTATTTACACACATATTCATGTTAGTTGCATTTAGTGGTTAGGTAGGGTTTTATATATATATATATATATATATATATATATATATATATTTTAAAAAAATAAAATTCAAAAACTGGACACTGCAACGTGCTAAAAATAGCGTATGCATCTACGCTCGGGAACAATACTAGGGGGACGTAACACTAGTGCACCATCTAGGATAACCACTCAAGGGAGCGGCACTCAATCGGTTGTGGGCAACTTGGAGAGCATTCTCGAGACATCTTCGGAGTCTCAAACAGAGAGCCTCTCAAGAACCGCGAGTGATATTTCAATGGACGTAAACGAGTCATTTGGCATGAATAGACCATCCACACCCATTGGTATGACACATTCTGCTAATCCATTTGAAATCCCAGATGGGGAGTTGATTGACAACATGAGACTCCATTTCTTGTATACAAACGCGCATGGCGGTGAGATCTACAAAGATCCAATGAGCCGGTTTGTTGTTAAAATTGCAGACATTCATCCTACGTTTAAACCAACACCATGGGTAAACTACCAAGACGATATGTACATGGGTAGAAATGGAGTACGCTATGAGGTCACCAAAAATCCTGAACAAGTGGATGCTTTGGGTGTACTTCAACCTAGCGCACAAGCAAAGCAGAAGAAGGAGCTTCCATCGGACCCAAATGTGCCAGGAACATCGCGCAGACCTGGTACGTCCATTTCTTTACTTGAAGAATTGTTTTTTGACAGGAATTGGGAGGATAGAGAAAGAACGGGAAAAGAAAAAGAGACCAAGAAAAACCCATGGGACATAGTAAAAGAAATTCAAGTAGTTAAAATCTATCAAGACGACCCAATTAAAGAGGTGTATAGGGATGTGGTAGAAACCTACTATGCAACCACTAAGCACCCGAGCTTAGAGCTTCCAGTCACGCATACAATAACTGTAGAGCATCTAGAAGGTGTCACTAAGCGTGTTCATGATAGATGGGGGAACGACTTTAGAACCCTTGAATGGCCAGAGATTAGGGGAATGACATGGAAAGGAAGGCCCCTTTTCACTGAGGTGTCTACCTTAGACACGGCACGTCCAGTTGAATCTGCCTTTCGAGGAGAAACACTAGCACCACCATGGGCTAGACCCCAAATGTGGCTCGACCAGCACCTTCCATGCGAACAACTGCTAGAGGACCAGTCTTTCCAACGATTGATCCTACGAGGAGACCCGAGTCTATTAGAGAATTTAGGGGAGAAGAAAGACCACGAGCAAGTGGATATGTACCTCCAAGAGAACCCCATAGACCAAGAGAACTGACATTTGAAGAGCCTAGAGTTAGAGGCCGAGACTCATATAGGAGACATGACGATGAATATTCTAGAAAAGTGAGACCATCTGCGCTGCACAAGCTTGTCAAGAAGTATGACGGATCCGGTGACCCATATGACCATATAGCAGCTTTTAAGCAAGCTATACATGTGGAGCAAGTCTCGGATACGCATACGCAAATCGAAGGATTTGGCTTGACGCTAGAGAGTAAGTCTTTATCATGATTTCAGACTTTAGAGCCTGAGGCAAAGCGATCTTTCGATGGGCTGGAAAAGAGCTTTATAGCTGCATTTTCAAAAATGGGAATTAAGCACAATGTGGTAGCTCAAATTTACGCTTTTAAGCAAAAAGATCAAGAATCTGTGCGAGATTGCGTAAATAGGCTAAAGCAGTACATCAATTGATGCCCTGACGATGAGAAGCTAAGCCAAGGAAGATTAATTTCTATCTTCCTGGAAGGCTTATGAAACAAGACGCTTCACGCTCACTTGTACGCAAAGAAGCATGTCATCTTCAATGAGTGTTGCATGGATGCCATGGATTACGATGACAACTTTGACATGACTAGCATGGGAAATCAAGATAGTCATCCGGACGATAAACGTAGCTCTGGGAAGGGCTCCGACTCTAGTGTGTCATTAGTTAATCCAGATCAGATTGCGGAGATAGTATTGAAAAAGATGGGGCAATACTACAGACCTTCCTACCGACCCCAACCATCATACATGCATACTCTACCTACAAGACCCTACGTCTGTGGAGGATGTGGAGGTAGCCATAAAATCGAGCAGTGCCCAACCTTCTCACCATTGGTTGGCAATCAACCAACAAAGAAGTGGTGCCAGCTTTGTAAATGGAACTACACACATGTGACTTCGGACTGCAATCACATTGCAAGGATACAAAGGGAACAAGCAGCCAACTCTGCACCTAGGCAGCAAGTTGTGAACCATGAGAGAACCTTAGTTGCTCAAGAGCAAGCACGGCCGGTGCTAGGAGCTCAACCTCCTCCACCTGGCACAGCTTCCTTTAGATATGTGGAATATGAGAATCCTGAATCAGGAATGGAGATGGTTAGCTCTCAACCATACTACATCGAAATGGAGCATCCTCTTGTCGAACCCTACTTTGAGAACCCAACCGGACCAAGCCTAGTTCATGACTTTAATGGAGACCCAAGCTCTTTTATGCTTATAGGATCTCAGCCAACCAAGACTCAAGGTTATCCAGGACCATATCCTACAAAGAGACTATACCCCATGCAACAAACAGGACCATGCTACGAATGTGGTGGACCACATTGGGCGAGAGAATGTCCAAACAAGAAACGACCCCTCTTAGCTAACATAGGCACAACATCTATGTTTCCACCTATAAAGAGGTTTTGCCAAGGGTGTAGCATTGACCATCTACCAAAGGATTGCTTGTTGAAGCATGCGGATCCAGTAGCACAAAAAGCTAAAGCGCCCCTCAACTATGTTGAAGTGATTCCATCACCCACGACATCTGAGGAGGAGAACGAATTAGTGTCGCTAAGAGTAGTGACTAGAGCCCAAGCGCAAAAGAATGTCAAAGAGGTTGTTGAGAAACCCTCTGAGATTAAGGTTTTATCCAAAGATGGAAAAGAGAGAAAGAAATCAACTCGACGTAAACCATGCAGCAAGGGGTGTAAGAAGTTGAAGGAGCAGAAGAGCTCTGATGGAGGAAATTCTATCCCAAAAGAGCTAGAAGGAATGTTGAAAACAAAACAAATAGGAGAGAAAACTCAAAATGAGCAAAAGGGAAAAGCATCCGAGTCTGAGGAAAGCTCAGGAGGATCAGTCCTTGTGGACAAGGTGTACGAGCCTTTAGATGCAGTGCTTCAAGCGTATAATAGTAGGATCACAGCTCTGACCGAGCTGCCTAAGAAGCTGCAAGAATATCCCAACGGTCCCTCGTGAAGAGACAATCAACTTGGCTATCCATAAGCAGTTGATTAGGGATCCTCAGACTCTAATAGATGGCCCACCACCTATGTACGCAAGAGGACCTGCTTCTCTGAAGCCTAACTTAGAGACGATACCAGAAGCCACGCCAAGCATGGAAAAGGGAAGTGAAGTTGTATCTCTACATTTCCCAAAAATGCCTGAAGGAGATGATTTACCTCATACCAATGCAGACGACTCAAAACCATTGACTACCGCGGATTTTAGAGATGAAATTCCTGAAATAGAGGAAGCAATAGCAAGGGAGATGTGGGAAGCAGTGCAAAAACAAGTTGAGGATCTAGCATCTTTTGACAAGTCACCACCGTTCTCTATAGTAGAATTCTCGAATCAAAGGGTTCAAAAATTAGATGCTTTATCTCTACCAGATGATGCTCAGACTGTTGTCTCAGCTCGGAGCAACAAGCTCACATGCAAGACATTGCCCTCATATTTAGGACTGTACGAAGCACATAGCCAAATCATGCGAGTACCATCAATGACACAACAACCTCATCAGGAATGAGACATAGGGAGTTTGCAAGCTTTAATGTCGGCACCAGTTACCTGTACCATTCCACTCGCAGAGTTCTTAAAGATTAGGCCAAGATTGTGGGGAGAAGTGGCTACACAATTAACTGAGCAAGGATTGTGGAACCAAAACATCCAGGTTAAGGAGTCTTAGAAGGCAAAGGCTTCTGAGCCAATGCTTAAGCAAACAATTCCGGTTCCTGTGAACAAAGTTGGCAAGCATTGTGAAGACGACGAAGGAAATACTACGCTTCCTGTGGAGATCAACAAGATTGAATCTATAGCTATTCTAGATAGCGGAGCAAGGGTGAGTATAGCAAAAAAAACTGTATGGAAAATGTGGGGAAAACCTGCAAAATTAGAAGTACAAGGATGAGTTTGCAATTGGCAGACGGAAATCTAGAGAGTCCCATAGGATTGCTTGAGAACGTTATAGTCAAGTCATGTGGCATTGAGTACGGACATACCTTTGTTATTGTAGACTTTGGCAAGAACACAAATTACGAAGTGATCCTAGGAAGGCCATTCATGCGCCAATTCAAAATGATTCAAGACTGGGGTTACAATTACTTGTACCTCAGACATGAGAATGTAACCACGAGGGTGAATCTGAAAAACCATGCTTATCGAGATGTGACGCACTCTCCTGTGGATGAGTTTGATTCCGCTTCTTCAGAAGCATCGGGAGTACCTATGTCTGAAGGAAGAGCTGATCTATGGATTTGTGGAGCATCTTGTCGAGACTTGCAACGTGGAAATGTTACCATAGACAGAAGTGTGACGGATGAGGTGTATATTCCTATACCTTTTCCTGAGAACTTGGACCTTAATCAAAAAAATTTGAAATTATATACCCCTAGGCCAAGATGTCCAATACACATATTCAATTAATTTCTAATGCACATTGGAAAACTCTTTTTAAGATTCTCTTTCATGGGATCTCTTCCTATTGAATGGGAGAAAATACTTATCCAAAAATATTTCAAAACTGTATTACCTCTCTCCTAAAATATTTTCTCTCTCTAGGCCAAAACAGGGTAAAACAATGTTTTCTTGCATTCTGAATTAGGGGATGATTACAGAGATTGAAGGGGAGGTTCTTACACCTTTATATCTCAAAAATAGGAGGGAAGAATCTTACATCTTACCCCACTTAAAAAATGCGAGATGTCCTCATCTCGCAGCTAGAGGATAATCTCGGAAATCATATTTTACTCCCAATGCAGTACTTAATTCCAAATTCAATTTCCTAACAGAGAATTGAAGATTTTAGACTTGATCGTTTCACTTGATCGTTAATGGTGACATAAATCTATCTGTCCTCTTTCTTCTTACCACTACATTAGCTATTGTGGCAGTTCATGCTGTGCAGCTATCTAGGGACTCTTTGTTTTCTTTATCAAGTCCGTTTTTCCAACTTAACAAGATGCTCAAGGAATCTCAGGTGAAAAGACCACTTTATTTATAATTCAAATCCGAAAGGAGTTAGACTTTAGATCTAGATGATTTTGGGGTTCCTTAAAGTTTGGTCAACCCTCTCAGAATCCTGGGATAAAGATCCCTTCTATAAGAAGAAACATACAGAACTCATTTATCAGAAAATAGTTCATTCATATCCTTAACACAATAATGGTCCATCAGACCAGTAATATCATCTGAACATTCCCCATGGGAATTTCAATTATACAGGTTCTCAATTTGTTATTCCACAATTGGGTTTACTAGGCCCAAGGTCAAGTTGCGAACAATCTTGTCACCACGATCCACTAATCCCATAGTGATGTGCTCAAGGTCTTGATCGTCCTCCAAGTTACTAACATCATCATTTGGGATTCTCTCCATTCATCAACATCATGACTTATTCAGCTCATCTACTTTCAACCAGAATTCAGAAAATCATCATCCTTCAATCAAAATCCAAATCAATTCATCAATTTTCAACCAGAATTCAAAAATCATATCAACTAGCATTCGAAAAATCATCATCTAGGATAGCATTTTGCCTCATAACTTCAAGGTCTTAGATTCACTCGTATATATTGTCAGTAAAGAGCTGCAGTATACCCATGGTATATACGGGTAGTCACGGACCTTGGTGTTATAAAGCAAGTCAGGAATTCCACACAATTGCGGTACTTCCATCTAAAGACCCAATTCCTAATTTATGAATTTCCATTTTAAATATCAACTTGTACGAATTTCAACACACAATTACAATCTTTCACTGGTAACTCATAAATTTTTGACATTTCTTGCTTCTTGGTTTATCAACTTCAACCAATTCACTCTGATATCAGCTGTGAAATCCCTACCCTCTCTATGCATCAAATTCTGCTAGCAGTGGAAGTAGCAACCTCTTGCGTAGAAGTAGCCGTTGATTCTTTTCCATAGAACAAGGATTACCTATGACTTACTTCAACTATCATCACTTGAATAGAATTGAATTTTATTATGGGAATCCATCAATCCAGCCTAACCCCATCCAATCCCATGGGCTAGCACACCACCCAACCACTGTATTGATAAGATCCATTATAAATATTTGGTTATGTTTTGTCCCGGGTACTAGGGAAAAGAGTTCCTAGGCCCCCTAGCCGGCTCTCATGCAAAACTTAAATAGACACACCACTTACGCACCCAATATGAAATTGCCTTTTCTAGACTCAACTATCTCCAAAATAGTATTGCAATAAAACCACAGTGTCTCCATCATAGTCCTCAGTATTCCATTTCTAGGGTCCAATTCCAATCATTCTTTCCTCGGCGTACCTATGGCATCATTGGCAACCAGAATGCTCACCACCTTCTCACTCAGGGGCATTTTCAATAGTTCCTAGCCCATAGTACCCACCAGGAATATAATCAAGTATTCCATTCATTCCTTCCTCAGTGTACCTATGGCATCATTGGCAACCAGAACGCTCACCACCTACTCACTCAGGGGCCTTTTCAATAGTTCCTAGCCCATAGTACCTAGGAATATAATCACATAAAATCCATATGGACTCTCCATTGAAGATCAGCTAGATCAACCAACAAGATTCATGTAAAAGAGCCATGAACTCATCCATTGTTGAAGACCAGCAAGGCCAATCAACCAGATCCATGCCCATGTTCATAAAACAAACTCCAACTCATTTTTCTTCCTCGACACATGCGTGGGTATCCTAGGTGACCCAGAGCTCGAGCACTATATGGTTAGCACCCTCTAGGTTCCTTCGCACAGGAGAACTAGCGATTCACTCATAGGCCACTTCCTTGGTCCCTCATCCACCGTACCAGAAGTTCACCATTTTAACCGAACCGAGGCTGGTCAAGACCTCGGCGGATCTTGCCACATGAGATGTCCTTCTTTGACTCTCCGTTAGCTATTGCAACATTTCCACTTAGGTCTACGACCTCATTCCACAAGATAGTCAAAATGCTTCCCCCCAGCATACTTGACGTAAAACAATCTTTAAAAAACAGGGTTCACATACAAAATACAGTTCCAAACATAATTCCCATCTTTTCTCATCATTACATATCATTCCTCATCATTTCTTACCATTCCACTTCATTTCTCATCATTCCATATCATTTCTCATTATCCCATATTTTTCTACATCAATTCACATCCATTCACATCATTCCCACATTCATTCACATCATCTCATATCATTTCACATCCATTCACATCCACTCACATCATCTCACATCAATTTACATCCACTCATATCATCTCATATCAATTCACATCCATTCACATCATCCTACATCATTCCCACATTCATTCACATCATCTCACAACATTCCCACATTCATTCACACCATCCCACATCAATCCACATTCATTAACATCGTCCCACATCATTCCCACATTCATTCACATCATCTCACATCATTCCCACATTCATTCACATCATTCCCACATTCATCCACATTATCCCACATCATTTCCAGATTCATTCACATCATCCCACATCATTTCATATCCATTCAAATCCACTCACATCATCCCACATCATTCCCACATTCATTCACATCATCTCACATCATTCCCACATTCATCCACATCAACCCACATCATTTCCACATTCATTCACATCATTCCCACATTCATTTACATCATCCCACATCACTCCCACATTCACCCACATCATTCCCACATTTATTCACATTATCCCACATCATTTCCACATTCATTCACATCATCCCACATCATTCCTACATTCATTCACATCATCCCACATCATTCCCACATTCATTCGCATCATTACACATTGTTTCACATCCATTCACATCATCCTACATAATTCCCACATTCATTCACATCATCTTATCACTCTACATCAATCCTCACATCAACGAGATTAAAAGTACAATTACTTTACTTTTATATTGACATGACTTTTCTAAGTCTTGGCCATTACTTGGCTCAGTTAAAGATAACTTTTCTAGACTCAATTCAATTAAGTCTAAATTTCCATTCTCTTTTGGATCCTCGAACTTTTCAAGAGTTCTGGCTTCCTTTCCAAGGGAATCTAGGAATAAATCAGTCATAATTATTCACATTCATTCAACTAAACGTGTTTCTGGTCTTTTTCTGGGAAATCCTTTTCTCGTTCAGAATGTACCCCAAGATTCTATTTTTCGAGAATCTAGATATATACTTCGTAATTCTAAAAGTTATTTATGTTTGTGATTTCCCTTTACGATTAATATTTTATCCATGATTTCATGATGCATTCCCATGAATATTTGCTCATTCTTATCCCAATTTTCCCAAAATAAAATATACTTAATATTCTTCTTTTTGAATAAAGGATTTATGCATACGATCTCATGGGATTTCCAAAATCACTTATACCCATATTTTCTCTTTCAGCTTAAACACTAATTCATTTTTATCTACATGAATCATTTCATAATTCTCATAAATTGAATGAATCTAGAAATTTGTGCATAACCTTCTTTATTTTTCAGGCAAATGTGAATAATGCTCAAAACTCCTCTTTTAGCATAAAATTTACTACGCATAAATTCATTCTCTAATGATAAATTTTTTTCCATAACTTCCCCATATTTTCTATGAAATTGGAATGCTTAAAATTCCACTTTTTGCATAAAAATTAATTACACAAAATTATTTTAAATAATAAAAATTCTACCGTAGTTTCCCTGTATTTTCTATGAAATAACAATACTCAAAGTTTCTCTTTTAGAATAAAAATTATTTATGCATAAACCTTCATTTTCTACTGATAAAATTTGGCCATAACTTCCCCGCATTTTGTTTGAATTAAAAAAGGTTAAAATAACACTTTTAACATAAAACTTAGTTTATGCATAAACCTAAGTTTAAACATAAACATAATTACTTTTAAGCACCTTATTTATTTGAGAAAAATACCCAATTATGACTTCCATATGAAAATAATTATAAGAATGCTAGACCAAGCTCTCTTTCACTTTAGAATGAATAAATAGGAATTTTCTTAACATAAAACAAACATAAATGAGCTAATCCTCATTTTAATTAGATTAAAAATCATAAAAATGCTTAATCTCTATCTCTAGCTTGTTTGGCCTAGAGATTTGGTGAAGAAAATGAAATTAGGACTAAAATCTATCCTTCCAAGAAGGATTAATCCATAAAGGTGAGTATAGAAAGAAAGATTAACAAATCAAAACATTACTTTTAAGCATAAAAGATTAGCGTTAATCCATTTCAACAATATAATCAATAAAAACATGGTCTTAAAGAAGAAACCATAGATTAAAATGTTTCCCAAGAATTAGGGAGGTTGATTTGGTTTGAAGGAAGAGAGAGGAGAGATAAAAATATCTCATTTTTTTAATTAAAAATGCTCGCTTGATGTGATTTCTAGGTGCCTCCTTCATGAGCCCTTCTCCCCATTTTCTAGGTGCCTCCTTCATGAGCCCTTCTCCCCATTTTGAGGTGTCAAAAATTCTATTGTTTTACTAAAAAATTCCTTTTTTTTTACTTACTAATAAACCCTGTGAGATCCCTCTGCTCCCCTCCGCGCACCGGATTTCCGGTTGCTAGCAGCGGAAGTAGCTTCCTCTTGTGCGGGGCAGGGTCTCCCACTTGGGGCCTCGCCCTCTAATGTCCGGACACGAGACTAATCTGGTGGTCATTCCAAAATTGAAACCGGGAAAATTTCCCTTGCCCGAAAAACGGGGACGATTCCACCTTTTTGATTTTCTTAACGAATTTTCGGGTTCAAGAGATTAAACTATCCTTGACTCGACTAAACCAGAAAGAAGGAAAACTATCACTGACTTAATTTGAAGAAATCAACGCTTTTTCCTAACCGAAATCAGGCATAACCGTTGATCTAAACATCTCGAAAAATCAATGCTTTTTTTCTACCTGAAATTAGGCACAACCGTTGATCTACTCATTTGAGAAGTTCTTCAGGATTTTATTTAACGACTCGAATTCTAAGCGTATTCCTATTATTTCAATTTAATTATTAAAACGTCATTGATTCCAACCCCATCCGGCCCATGGGTTAGCCACCACCCAACCAACTGGAGTCGGTAGAACGAGACAATTACTCACCCACCCATAATTGAATGCCTTTCTTAACTTTTGCTTTCGAATACAAATACGCACACTCCTCTTTAAAACTTTAACATCATATAAAATAATCCATTTACAAACAGTTATTGATTACAGATATCATAACTCAAAATTTCCATCCAGTCTCTTGTTTCTCAAAAAACAGTATCACTCTGGACTCTCCGTTTTGAGACCCACTGGTCAGCAATGAGATCCAGTAACAGATTACAATAATCATTTCGTCCATCATACATATCTTCCACGACATACGCATGGGTGTCCTAGAGGCACCACGAGCCCATGCATCGTGTGGTCAAAACCCTTCAGGATCCTCCTTAGGTGTCCTGGCACTTCACTCAGGGACTGCTTCATCGGCCCTCTCCCATCGTATTGGAAGCACACCATTTTTCAACCATACCGAGGCTGATCACGAGCTTTGCCGCGTGAGTCGTCCTTTGAACACTCCCCGGCCGCCAGTTGTTTGCAACTGAAATTTCCCTTAGAAAAATATATACCAAATGCTCTCTCTAGCATTCTGGCGTAAGACAGTCCTTTATGAAAACACGGTTTCTATGTAAGTTTTCAGTTTGATTTTTTTTTTAATACAAGGAGTATTTCTTGAATCAGTATCTCCAAAACTTCTTGATCGGCATTCTGAATTTCATACCAGAATTCCTCGAATTCTGTAACCTTGATCCACAGATCAATTCGAAGGGTCTCAAACTTAGTTTCAGATTTGGCGGGAGTTTTGAGAGTATTTTTTTCTAAACTGGTCACACCGTCTTTCCTCGAAACTAACAAAAGAGATTGGTCTTGGTCATAGTCTGATTCAAGGTTTGAGTCGGATAAGAATTTTCCTGAACTGTCTTTCTTGAAAAGGTTTGATAATTCAGTTACTATTTTACTGAATTTCTTTCCTTAAATATTCACTGAACTGATATCTAAATTAGTTATGAGTTCCAATGAGGAATAAACTAATCATTTATCTGAATATTTTGATCTCGATAGATTTCTTAAATTTTCTTTTTACAATCCCTGTGAATATAAAACGATAGAAATTTCTCTCTTAGAGTATTTAATTATTCATTTGTCAAATACTCATAGAATTTAAACATAGAATTTAAGAGAATTCTAATTTTGATATAAAAATTCTTTATGCATCTATTTATGCATAAAAATCAACTTCAATGGGAATAACACTTTTATAAAAAACAATCCTTTTATGCATCTATTTATGCATAAAATCAAATTTAATAGAAATAACACTTTTAAAATAAAAAGAATTTCTCTATACATATATTTATGCATAAAAAACCATTTTTATAAGAATAACGCTTTTATAAATAAAAAATTCCTTTATGCATCTTTCTATGCATAAAAATTCAATTTTAATAAGAATAACACTTTTATAATTAAAAAAATATCCTTCATGCATCTTTCTATGCATAAAAATCAATTTTAATATGAATAACACTTTTGTAATAAAAGAATTTCCTTTATGCATCTTTCTATGCATAAAAATTAATTTTAATATGACTAACACTTTTGTAATTAAAAAAAAATCCTTTATGCATCTTTCTATATGCATAAAAATCAATTTTAATATGAATAACACTTTTGTAATAAAAAACATTCCTTTATGCATCTTTCTATGCATAAAAATCAATTTTAGTACGAATAACTTCTTTATGCATCTTTCTATGCATAAAAATCAATTTTAATATGAATAACACTTTTGTAATAAAAAAAATCATTTATGCATCTTTCTTTGCATAAAAATCAATTTTAATATGAATAACATTTTTTGTAATAAAAAATTTTTCTTTATGCATCTTTTTATGGATAAAAATCAAATTTAATTAGAATAACACTTTTATAATAAAAAAATTTCCATTATACATCTTTCTATGCATAAAAATCAAATTTAATGAGAATAACACTTTTATAATAAAAAAATTTCCATTATACATCTTTCTATGCATAAAAATCTAATTTAATGAGAATAACACTTTTATAATTTTAAAAAAAATTCATTATGCATCTTTCTATGCATAAAAATCAAATTTAATGAGAATAACACTTTTATAATAAAAAAATTTCATTATGCATCTTTCTATGCATAAAAATCAAATTTAATGAGAATAACACTTTTATAATATAAAAATTTCCATTTTGCATCTTTCTATGCATAGAGATTAAATTTAATGAGAATAACACTTTTATAATAAAAAAATTTCATTATGCATCTTTCTATTCATAGAAATTAAATTTAATGAGAATAACACTTTAATAATAAAAAAATTCCATTATGCATCTTTCTATGCATAGAAATTAAATTTAATGAGAATAACACTTTTGTAATAAAAAAATTCCTTAATGCATCTTTCTATGCATAAAAATCAATTCAATAATTAATATCAGTGATATCCATGCATATTCATAGGTGAATATGTACATGGAGTAATTAGAATATTTATTTTAGATGCAAAAATGGTGGGAATTACTCTTTTGGAATAACATAAAAATAACTTTCTTTTCCATAAAATTTTGAAAGATTTTAGCATAACCTCCTTTGTATGGTTGACCATTTCTCATTTTTATCATTCTATTTTTAACTTAAAATAACCCAAATTAGACTCATAGTACTCTAATCTACACAATTTTCTAAATTCAATAGAGAAAACAATAAGAAGAGTTTAATTAATCCCTTAGTTAATCTTTCTAAGATTAAGAAAGGTTGGAATGTAAAGAAGAGAAGGGGCGGCCTTTTCCTCAAAGGCATAGCATTTGAATTTAATTCAATCAACTGTAAGACATGAAAATTAAGAAAACCATAGATTTAAAATTTGTAAATAAGTAAGAAATTTAGCTTACATGAAGCTTGTAAGCTCTCCTTTGGCTTTAGGGATTGAGGGTTCTACTCTTGTTTGAAGCAAAAGTGGCCACCAAATCACTTTGGAGAGGATTAGGCCAAAAACAATTGAATTATTAAGAAATTCAATGTAGATGGCTCAGGACACGAGAGTAGAGTTACAATGCATAAACACCATTAAGATTTTACAAAGGGAGAGGCTTCTTTTTATAGGAAAAAGTGAGCCTCTAACCAAGCAAATTGATTCTAGAATTTTCCAGATCAGTTTGGTCAATTTTTGACCATTTTTGGGTCAGTTCAGCTTACTTTATGGATCTAGTTTTGAAATAGGAGAGAGGAGAGATGAAATATCTCATTTTATTGATTTGAAATAGGAAATAGGAGAGATGAAATATCTCATTTTATTGATTTAAAATTGGGAGAAATGATGAGAAAAAAGGAGCCTCCTTCATGAGGGGAGATCCCCACTCTGAGGTGTCAAAATTTAATTTTTTAATTGTTTTCTTTGGTCTCCTTAGTCCACTCTTCATCTTATGTGAGCATTTACTCATTTTTGGGAGGATTTTCTTTTATTCTTCAATTTATCTCCTCCCTAAATTTGGATTAATCTTATTGGTCCATAAGAGCCTTAATCCAAAATTTTCAGAAAATCTAGACCCTTAGGCTGAGGTCTTTTGTGCACATTATAATTTATTTCTAATGCACCTTAGGAATTTCTTTTTAAACTTCTGTTTTGGGGGAATTTATTTTAATAAGAAGGGATATTTTTCCATCTAAAGATATATAAAAAATAAATTATCTCTCTCTAGGTCAAAATAGGTAGAAACAAGATCTTATATTATTCTGAAAAGGGAATTGATTACAGGGGAAGAAACTGGACATCTTGAGGGGCTGGGAAGGAATTTTACAAACCCAGTACTAGTCAACTCTTCATCTTATGTGAGAATTTACTCATTTTTGGGGGGATTTTCTTTTATTCTTTGCTTGTTTCTTATTCCAACACTTGGATTAACCTAATTGGTCCTTTTTGAACATTATTTGGACCTTCATCAAAATTTTTTGAAATTATATACCCCTAGGCCAAGATGTCCAATACACATATTCAATTAATTTCTAATGCACATTGGAAAACTCTTTTTAAGATTCTGTTTTAGGGGATCTCTTCCTATTGAATGGGAGAAAATACTTATCCAAAAATATTTCAAAATTGTATTACCTCTCTCTAGAATATTTTCTCTCTCTAGGCCAAAACAAGATAAAACAATGTTTTCTTGCATTCTCAATTAGGGGATGATTACAGAGATTGAAGGGGAGGTTCTTACACCTTTACATCTCAAAAGCTAGAGGGAGGAATCTTACAGTGACAGCCGAATACCCTCAGGTGTGCGAATGACCTCAATTCCCAAAAAGTAGTGCAATTCTCCCAAATCCTTCATCACACAAACTTCCTTTTGAGAAGACTTTTCACATGCTCAATCTCATCCAAGTTGTCACCCCCAACAATAAGATCATCTACATATATGGTGATGATCACAATACCCTTATTACTCTTGCGCACATACAAAGAGTGATCTACATCTACCATATAAAAACCAATAGTGACAAGATATTCATCAATCTTGTCATGTCATGCTTGTGGAGCTTACTTCAGCCCATATAAAGCCTTATGAAGCTTACATACATACTCCAAATGACCTATATTCTCAAAACCAGGTGGCTAATCCATATACACTTCTTCTTGCAAGGCGCCATGTAAGAACACATTTTTTACATCCATCTGGTGTAAAAACTAGCCTTTAGCTATAGCCACCATAATCAGAACTCTCACAGTTGCCATCTTTGCAACCGGGGCAAATGTCTCCTCATAATCAATCCCATGTGTCTACACATATCCTTTGGCTACCAATCTAGCCTTGTACCTACTTATGCTACCATCACTGTTATGTTTCACCTTATACACCCACGTACAACCAATAGCTTTCTTGCCTTCAGGAAATGGCACCAGATCCTTAGTCTTTTTTCCATACAATGCATCCATCTCCTCATCCGTAGCTTTCTCCCAACACACATTTCTAATAGCCTCATTAAAACATGTGGGTTCTACAACGTGCACAACTTTTTTCATATAAGCATAATGATGTGCCACATAACCATCATAAGTCAACCTCTGCATAGGGTTTTTGACTCTTCAGATGTTTGTAACTTTACATTCATGGCTTCCATAGCCTTCTTCACACTAGGTGTCCTCATTGTTGCTGGAATACCAAGCTCCTCAATCAAGGCTCATCTTTGAGCCACTAGACTCTCCATCAACAAGAGAATGCCCTGCAGAAATATCAAGCATACCAAGGGGCTCAACCACTTTCTCTTTGCCTTTATGTGATGTACCAACAACATTTCTAGGATTGGTATTATGCTGCAGCCTGCCAGTCCATGGTCTACTAATAGAACCACTGGATGAGGACTCTCCTAGTCCACTCAATGACTGTGATTGCTAACTTGCATTCTATGCAACCACATTTCCACTTACAGAAGCCCCAACAACATCTTTTTCAAAGCAGCATACCAGCTACACATCTCATCAAATACAACATCCCTGATTACCCTCAATTCACGTGCATTATTAGGACCTCAATGGAAGGCTTCTTGGGCCCTTTATTTGGCAGTTTAAGGAGTCAAACCTTTTCTCTTAAGAAGAAACGTTTTCTAATTAGAAGCTTCAAAACGGCTACTTTATTCGAATTTGAATTTTGGGGGAAAAATGGAATTTAAAATCTAGCGAACAAAACCATATCATGTAACATATCTATGGAAAGCTCTTGATGCGTAGATCACGGATCTATAATCTTCGCTCAAATCGGAGCTTGTATGTAGAAGTTATGGAGGTCCGAAAATTGTAAAATTGCCTCCCCCCCTTTTTGGGGAAAAAAGTGCACCCTTTGACCACTCTTACACCTCTCTTACAAACCCAACATTTCAGTCCACATGGCAACCCCCCATTTGGCTATTCCTTAATCACCTTGATTAGGCTTGGGCAAATTAAAGGGCCCAAGAAGACCCCATTCACTTCCTAATGTAGCAAGATTATAGCATCTATATCCCTTTTTCTCAAAGGGAATACCCAATAAACACACCATTTTCTGCCTTTGGATCCATCTTGGTACGCAACTCATCTGGCACATGCACATATGCAATACATCCAAAAACTTTCAAGTGAGACGAATCAAGTTTCCTGCCAGTAAACTTCTCCTCTGGTGTTACATCATGTATGGCTGTAGTAGGAGTCATGTTCATGATATAATTTGATGTAGACACAACCTTAGCCCAATAGCGATTCATCATATTCTTCTATGCCATCAATGCTCATTATATCTCTACAATGTGCCTGTTTTTCTGCTCAGTAACTCCATTTTGCTGTGGAGTGTATCTACATGTAAATTGGGGACTGTATCTACATGTAAATTGTCTCTGAATGCCATTATTTTGTAAGAATTCAGAGAACTCATTGGAGAAGTATTCTCCCCCTCTATCTGAACTTAGGCACTTCACATGCTTTCCTTTCTGTTTTTTAGCCATCACTCTGAAATTCTAAAAATGAGTGAACACTTCACTCTTCTCCTTCATGAAATACACCCACACTTTCCTTGTGTGGTTATCATCAATTAATGTTACATATTACCTGCAGCCACCCCTAGACATAGCCTTCGCAGGACCCCATACATCTAAATGCACAACATCTAGTACATTCCTGCTCACATTTCTATCGTGTGGAAATACATGCTTTGTTTGCTTTCCAAATTGGCATGCTTCACATACTTTCTGCATACCTTTAACTTTAAACTTAGGCAGCCCTATCACAATTTCTTTAGTCTGCATATAGACTTCATTCTTTGCACATTTACATGCCCAATTCTCTTATGCCAAATGTCTGTATCTGCAACAACTCCTGAATAATTTACAAACATTGAAACACTCACTTTAGACATATTTACATTCAATGTAAACATTCTGCCCACTCTGTTGCCTTTTGCAACCAACCTGCACTTATCTTTAAAGTCTTCTACATAACAACCATCAGAGTTAAACTCGACCTGCAAACCTTGCTCAATCCTCTGGCCAACAGAAACCAGATTCTTTGTAATGTTCGGAACATGAAGTACATCCTGCAAGGTACTTCACCTTACCATCCTACATAGACAATGGCACATCTCCAACATGGGCTATCGTATGAGCAGTGTCATCCCCTGTTTCAACAAAACTGGTCTTTCAAGACTCTTCGTTTCCTTGAACCACTCACCATGACTTGTCATGTGGTTCAAAGCACCTGAATCAACATATCATACATCATCCTTACATGTGGTTCAAAGCACCTGAATCAACATATCATACATCATCCTTACATGTGCTACTACATCATTTCCAGACACAGCATTAACCACATGTTACATAACAAACAACCTCTCATTATCCTTATTATTTTTGCTAGAGGATGCATAGTTGTTATACTGTACTTTTCCATTTCGTATGTCACTCTTCTTCTTGTAGCAATCTGCCTGCACATGTCCACGCTTACCACAATAAAAACAACCTCGTGTATCATTATGCTGCCTTTGCCATTACCATGAGCTCTTTGACTCCCCCTACCTCTAAACTGGCCTCTTCCACCTATGTGTTGTTGTTTGTGAATCCTGAGACTATTTTTGTTTGCTGACCATAATTCTCGTTACCTGTTCGGCCACCCACCACCTTGGCCATGTCCATGTCCACGACCTCTACCTCTACCTCTACCTCTACCTGAACTTGTGCAAAAGGCCTGTTGCTCTGAACTGTTTTTGTTTTGTGAAGACTATTGATCTTCACCCAAATTATTCTCTTCAATGATCAGCATCAATGATCAGCATTGACACCAAATCTATGAAGTTGGGAATGTTCTCCTGAGTCTA
Source organism: Cibotium barometz (assembly GCF_041138505.1). Taxonomy (NCBI): domain Eukaryota; kingdom Viridiplantae; phylum Streptophyta; class Polypodiopsida; order Cyatheales; family Cibotiaceae; genus Cibotium; species Cibotium barometz. The sequence continues at coordinate 5,728,884 of NC_141055.1, forward strand.
AATAGACGTCTTGAATTCCTTGTATTGTGGCCCGAGACCATGTAGATACACTTCCACCTTATCATCAACATCAATAGAAACACCAATTGATGCAAAGTGTTCCACAATGTCCTTGATCTTAAAGGCATAATCATTCACAGACATATTTTCCTTCTCCACAGTATGAAGCTCATTCTTCAACTGAATCTTTCATGCCTTGGTGTTAGTTTTATACAGCTTCACCAAGGTGTCCCATGCCTCCTTAGGTTACTTGGCATCCTGTATATGCCTAATCATGGTGTCTTGTATACTAATAGAAAGTTAATACATGACTATCCTGTATATGCCTAATCATGGTGTCTTGTATACTAATAGAAAGTTAATACATGACTATCCTTGCTCCTTGATTCCAATCCTTGAACTCTTTTACATCTGCAACAGCACTTGGATTAATCTCCGGTATCTCTGGTGCCTCTTCATGTTCACCTTCAATGTAGTCCCAGTAACCTTTTTCCATCAAGAAATTTTTCAATCTAAACCTCCAAGCATGGAAGTTGTTCTTGTCAAGATTCTCTACAACAATCTCGTTTATTCCATCATTCAACATCTTGTATGCAACACAAACTTACCAAAAATAGCACTCTTGTTTGAGTTGCACAAACTGCTGTATTCTCTACAAAACGGTACTATATTGCACCCAAACTGTCACAACCAGTGACCTCAATTCGCATACATACACCCAATGATTTTCAGAAATTTTTGAATTATGGTCCAATTAAGGTTCCTATGGACCAATAAGAGTAATCCAAATGTAGGGAGGAGATAAATTGAAGAATAAAAGAAAAACCCCCCAAAAATGAGTAAATGCTCATATAAGATGAAGAGTGGACTAAGGACCAAAGAAAAGAATGAAAAAATTGAATTCTGACACCTTAGTGTGGGGATCTCCCCTCATGAAGTAGGTGCCTTTTTCTCATCATTACTCCCAATTTTTAATAATAAAATGAGATATTTTCATCTCTCCTCTCTCCTCCTATTTCAAAACTAGATCCAAAAAGTAAGCTAAATTGACCCAAAAATGGTCAAAAATTGACCAAACTGATGTGGAAAATTCTAGAATCAGTTTGCTTGGTTAGAGGCTCACTTTTTCCTATAAATAGAAGCCTCCCCCTTTGTAAAAGCTTAATGGTATTTATGCACTATTACTGTGCTCTCCTGTCATCCCTGAGCCATCTACATTGAATTTTTTAATAATTCAATTGTTTTTGGCCTAATCCTCTCCAAAGTGAATTGGTGGCCACTCTTGCTTCAGACAAGAGTAGAACTCTCAATCCCTCAAGCCAAAGGAGAGCTTACAAGCTCCATGTAAGCTAATTTTCTTACTTGTTTAATGAAAAATCTATGGTTTTTTTAATTTTTATGTTTTGCAAATGTTGAATTAAATTCAAATGCTATGCCTTTGATTAAAAGGCCACCCCCTTCTCCTCTTTACATTCCAACCTTTCTCAATCCTCAAAAGATTAACTAAGGGATTAATTAAACTCTTCTTATTGTTTACTCTCTTGAATTTAGAAAATTGTGTAGATTAGAGTTCTATAAATCTAATTTGGGTTAATTTAAGTTAAATAAAGAATGATAAAAATGAGAAATGGTCAGCCATACAAAGGAGGTTATGGTAAAATTTTCTAAAATTTTGTGGAAAAGAAAGTTTGTTTTTATGTTATTCCAAAAGAGTAATTGCCACCATTTTTGCATCTAAAAGAAATATTCTAATTACTCCATGTACATATTCACCTATAAATATGCATGGATATCACTGATATTCTTATTAAATTTGATTTTTATGCATAGAAAGATGCATAAAGAAAATTTTTTATTGCAAAAGTGTTAATCCTATTAAATTTAATTTTTATGCATAGAAAAATGCTTTAAGAAATTTTTTATTACAAAAGTGTTATTCTTATTAAATTTGATTTCTATGCATAGAAAGATGCATAATGAAATTTTTTTATTATAAAAGTGTTATTCTTATTAAAATTGATTTCTATGCATAGAAAGATGCATAATGGAATTTTTTTAATTACAAAAGTGTTATTCTTATTAAAATTGATTTCTATGCATAGAAAGATGCATAATAGAATTTTTTCAATTACAAAAGTGTTATTCTTATTAAAATTGATTTCTATGCATAGAAAGATGCATAAAGGAATTTTTTTTATTACTAAAGTATTATTCTTATTAAAATTGATTTAAAGAAAAAAAAATTATTATAAAAGTGTTATTCTTATTAAATTTGATTTTTATGCATAGAAAGATGCATAAAGGAAATTTTTTTATTATAAAAGCATTATTCTTATAAAATTTGATTTTTATGCATAAATTGATGCATAAAGAAATTCTTTTTATTTTAAAAGTGTTATTCCTATTAAATTTGATTTTATGCATAAATAGATGCATAAAAGGATTTTTTTTAAAAAGTGTTATTCACATTGAAGTTGATTTTTATGCCTAAATAGATGCATAAAGAATTTTTATATCAAAATTAGAATTCTCTTAAATTTCGTGTTTAAATTCTATGAGTATTTGATAAATGAATAATTAAATACTCTAAGAGAGAAATTTCTATCGTTTTATATTCACACGGATTGTAAAACGAAAGTTCAAGAAATCTATCGAGTAAAATATTCAGATAAATGATTAATTTATTCCTCATTGGAATTCGTAAATGATTAATTTATTCCTCAGATAAATGATTAATTTATTCCTCACATAAATGATTAATTTATTCCTCATTGGAATTCGTAACTAATTTAGAAATTAGTTAAGTGAATATTCAAAGAAAGAAATTCAGTAAAATAGTAACTCAATTACCAAACCTTTTCGAGAAAGATAGTTCAGGAAAAATCTTATCCGACTCGAACCTTGAATCAGACTATGACCAATACCAAACTCTTTTGTCAGTTTCGAGGAAAGAAGGTGTGACCAGTTTAGAAAAATATCCTCAAAACTCTCGCCAAATCTGAAACTAAGTTTGAGACCCTTCAAAATTGATCCATGGATCAAGGTTATAGAATTCGAGGAATTATGGTATGAATTCAGAATTCCGATCAAGAAGTTTTGGGGATACTGATTCAAGAAATAATCTTTGTATTCAAAAGAAAATCAAACTGAAAAACTTGCATAGAAATGGGATGTGATGTGAATAGATGTGATGAGATGCGATGTGAATCAAATAGATGTGAATGAGTGGATGGATGGGATGTGATGAGAATCGGGATGTGAATGAATGAGATGTGATGACATGTGAATCAGATAGATGTGAAAATGGATATGAATGTGTATGTGAAGAATGGATATGGATGTGTATGTGAAAAATGGATGTGAATATGTATGTGAAGAATGGATATGGATGTGTATGTGAAAAATGGATGTGAATATGTATGTGAAGAATGGATATGGATGTGTATGTGAAAAATGGATATGGATGTGTATGTGAAGAATGGATATGGATGTGTATGTGAAAAATGGATGTGAAAAATGGATATGGATGTGTATGTGAAGAATGGATATGGATGTGTATGTGAAGAATGGATGTGAATATGTATGTGAAGAATGGATATGGATGTGTATGTGAAGAATGGATGTGAATGTGTATGTGAAGAATGGATATGAATCTATATGTGAAGAATGGATGTGGATGTGTATGTGAAAGAATGGATGTGTATGTGAAGAATGGATATGGATGAGTTTGTGAAAGAATAGATGTGGATGTATGTGAAAGAATGGATGTGGATGTGTATGCGAAAGAATGGATGTGGATGTGTATGTGAAATAATGGATGTGGATGTGTATGCAAAAGAATGGATGTGGATGTGTATGTGAAAGAATGGATGTGGATGTGATGGACATGAATGAATGTGATGTGATGGATGTAAATGGATGTGATGTAAATGGATGTGATGGACGTGAATGGATGTGAATGTATGGATGGGATATGATGTGAATAGATGTGATGTGAATCAGATAAATGTGAATGAATGAATGAGATGTGATGACATGTGAATCAGATAGATGTGAATGAATGGATGAGATGTAATGTGATGTGAAACCGGATGTGAATGAATGGATGAGATGTAATGTGATGTGAAACTGGATGTGAATGAATGAGATGTGATATGAATGGATGAGGTGTGATATGAATGGATGAGGTGTGATGAGATGTGAATATGGGTAGATGCGAGTGGATGAGGATAAACGAGGAAAGATGTGATGAGATGAAAAATGATGTGATTGGATGAGAATGGGAGTACATATGAATTGGATATGGATTAAATAAAGTGGACTGATGTGGAACAATGTGGAAAGAGACGAGAGTTCATTATAGAAACTGTATTTATGACTTATTTTTAAATGACTATTTTATGTCAATAATGCTGGGGAAGCATTTTGACCGTCTCGGCGTCTTGTGAATGAGGTTGTGGAGACCTAACTGATAAAGTTGCAACAGCTGATGGAGAGTCAACGGAGGACGTCTTGCGTAGCAAGGTTGGCTGAGGTCTTGACCAGCCTCGGTTCGATTTAAATGGTGAGCTTCTGGTACGGTGGATGAGGGACCAAGGAAGCGGCCTCTATGAGTGAAGCGCTAGGTGACCTGTGACGAAGGATCCTAGAGGGTGTTGGTAGAGCTCTCACAATAGAACTCATAAATGAGCCACAATCCCAACTTTATAGCCTCAATGATCATTTCACACTACTATAAGAGCTTTGTGGTTAGCTTCTAACACTAGTAGTAGCTGATATGTCACCACATATGGGAGGATGCTATACCATCACCAAATACCCCTTCACTGTGCAAAGTAGTTATCTCTACATACCATCTCTTGGTGGGCATGGATGACCTCTATTATCTAGGCATCATAGAGATAGATCAAGATACTCGCAAACTAGTCAATCATAGTAAGTACTGTGATTGACTCGTTGGCCATTGCACGAAGGGAGGGCCACACTAATATTTTTACTGGCTTTGAGGAGCTCGGCAATATCTAGTGAAGGGTTGCATAAGTTTGGGATGAAGGTTTTGGAGAGAGTATTGGAGGACAGCCATCGCATCATATGTTAATCCCATTTTGGATTAACAAATATGCTCTTCCATTTGAGGACATTAATAAGTGTCATGCAAAGGCACTATAAAAGTTGTACATTATGACATATTGGCCTCCCAAGGCCTTAGTTAAGTAAGTTTTGGGTGCCCAAGTGTGAATAAGGGCAAATTATATCTAAGGCATTTTCTCATAATGAATGGACACAATCTCCCTTTGTGATAGAGAGAGACAGAGAGAGAGAATTCTAACACTTGTGCCTCTTCTATACTTTTATGTTGCATGCTTATGTTGAAAAGTGAGAGAAAGAGTGATTGCCTTATGTGATAGTGCGAGCGACTCTATGGTGATAGCGTGAAGGTGGAGCTTGGAGGATTGGAGCTCCTCAAGTGAGCTTGGAGGCCACAAGTTCATAGCATTGGTAAGTGTCCTATGACAATTGTGTTCTATTTATCTTCCCCCAGGTGAATGCATTGAGTTCCCTCTTGGAGGTGTGGTAGCCCATAACATTTTTGGTGCCGTTGTCCGGGAAACACCTTTGTTTCTTCCATCCTCTTTGAGTTTCAGCTCCCATTACATAAGATTCATCATTGCCTTTGCATTTTGGTAGTGCATTGTGTAGGAAATGAATGGATAAGATTTGAGTGGAAGTGAAAAATCCTGAGAAATTGGTTGTGTTTGTTGTGTATTTGTGTGGTGGAGTGGTCTTGGGAGAGAGCTCCATTGTTTTTTCTAGTTAATTTTGTTGTTTGCATCACCAGAATCGTCAACACGTGAACAAGCAGGGTGGTGTTCTATTTTTGTTTCTTTTCAAAAATTTACAAAAATCACAAAAATAAGAAGCCACTGATTGTGCCTTGAGCTTGTATTACATTCCTTAGGTGTGGCACAATCATTTTGGAAGAAGTTGGATAAGGATTTTGCACCCAAAACCACCTCAGTCAACGCGGTGTGGGGCGAAATGAAAAGAGCAGTCCTCAATAGAACCATCCACCCTCACATGCCGGAACACACTCAAAGAACAAAAAAGGGGCACCACTAGCTTTTACTAAAGCTGGAAAAGGGAAACTCACACACTAAACCTCAAGATGATCACAACCCACACTTCAACAACTCTCTACCCTCATCCAACCACCCAGACACACAGAACACAGCCCAAAACACACATTCACACCAAGGAGAGAGAGGGAAAAGGGTACATCAACTTCTCTACCTCACAACTCCATTGGTAGATGATATATATGGGTAGAAAACCTCGATTATATAGGTTCAACAGCTTTAAGCAATAGATCAATTAAGAAAAGAGAGAGAATGAGAGATTAGCATGTGAATGGCATCCTTGTACACAAGGGGGTCTAGGCACATCAACAAACACACACACACACACACACACACACACACTAAATCTACACTCCCATCTCACCCACAACTTCAAAAAAACTTGTAACACAAGGCCCCTTGGGCTCACACATTAATTCCAAAATGTTTTACATCAGTGATTGAACATGAAGTAGAGTGTTGAAGATAGTCTCCCCCTTAAACACCCAAGCTACTCACACCTTGGCATAGAGTGTGGTTACAAAGTTTGGAACATGGCAAAACTCTACACCATAACACCAATTTTTAGTATCACACAACCATGACTGACCCAATGAGGAACATGTTCACAGCACACCCACATCACACTCATGCATCCAAGGTACCTTTTGCCCACATCAATTCCAAGATGTTTTGCATCCAAGGTACCTTTTGCCCACATCAATTCCAAGATGTTCTGCATCTTCTGATTTAGTGTGAGAAAGAGTTGTTGAAAATAACCTCCCCTTTAAGGATAGAACCACCGAGCATTGTCAACAACATTAGCAGTGATTGCACTGGAGAAGATGATGACTGTCAGAAGGCCCCAATTAGAGTTCATAGGACGGCCGTATTGAGGAGGTTGCTTGGAGGGGTTCTGGATGTGCCTAAAGGCCATGCTGCCATGCTTGGCTATATATGAGCTACTCATCTCATTGATGTAGTTTGCTTCGCACTCACTAAAACAGAGAGGGTCTGGGCACCTCAAAGGCTTTGTTGCACGCCCTTACGATGACAACTGGAGCGAGAGCCAACAAGGAAGTCTCTGCTCTCTCTCTCTTTCTCTGTGGCTCTCTCACACTAGTGGTAGCAACACACACTGGCTCCAGTGGTAGCAATACAACTAGCAACACACCTCTTCTCGCGCCACCACCAGCAACAGCAATACTAGCAAGAGCAACACACCCTCTGGCTACGAGCTACACCCCAACAAAGAAATTATATGCTGCACTACGAGTTGTCCCAAACACAACAAACTCTAGCGCCGGCAGCAATACACTCTCTCTCCTTGCTACCAACCGCCAGCCGACAAAGTAAACAAAGCAACACCTACCTCCCCGCTACTAGATGCGGCAACCCCAATGAAAAACTCCCTTCTAGTATCGCCAACCAAAACAAATAAAACACACACACACCCCTGGAGCACCCAACCACTCACGGCACGGAAAAAAAACAAAAGAAATATGCCTCTTCGAGCTCTGCGGCTTGACAAAGCAACACACCACTCCGTGCCAAAGGCGGCAACCTTAACAATGTACACCCACATAAAAAACTCTCTCTGGCATCACGAGCCTCAAAGAACTGGCGGCAAAACAAACAAAAAGAACCCGCCTTTTGTCCTCTCCTTTTATACAATTAGAACCTTGAAACATTCTTTGGTGGAATCGGGCAAGTCCCGGCACTCTGAGTTTGGAAATCACATGCCCACCACGCTTCCGTTGCGTTGAATATTTCTTTGGTCGATGTTTCCATTTTCGCCACCCTTGAAAAATACTCTAAGCCTTGGGTTCCAACCCATCCACACCCTTGTTGGTGATGAACATCTCCGATTGTGTGTGCCCTCCACAAAGATTTGATCTATTCCTGCTCTTCCACATATGCTCACGAGATCGCAACCCCAACACAACTCACATTCTGGTGGTGTTCCACAATGTGTTCCAAACATCATACCATTGATGCTTGCACCATTTCCAACCAACATATCTGCATCATCACATGCTAAAAAGGCTTGATCCTCAACATTTTTTGTTCCAGCAACTCCTCTCCATCACTGCATCATTGGTTTGGCACATGTCCATCCCCTGGTTAGTCATCATCATCGACGAAAGTTTTATCTGTGCCTTCTGTACCATTGCCATAAACTCAACCCATGCATTATATGTCACTAAATTTTGCTCAACACTTCCCACACACGAGTGGGAGAACCTAGAATGCCTTCCTTCTATGTACAAAAAATGGTTCTTGTCATCCTCAGTGGGTGAGGTATTGGGCATTTGAGTACTATATGAACATGCATCTATATGTACATATGCTAGAAAACCACACTCAAAAAACTCCTAACATAGTTTTTCCACCCCCAGCCTACTGGGACATTAATGTCCAGCAGCTCTCAAACAACTGCTGTCAACTTGGATCAAAAGGGAAGCACTCACAGTGCTCTTCCACAATGCAAACACACACCACCATCCTCTTGGATCAAAACAAAACCAGCTGTCTTCTCCCCACTGGTAATCCTTCCAACATATCTGTCCATTTTCATCTGCACCTGGTTCTAGCTGGCTTTGAAACAAATTATGCTCCAAATTCGCTTTATGCAAGCAATATTGCACTCGTACCACCCACTTGTCTCTTCCTATCTCATCCACAAACATGCATACATTACTTTCATTCAAATTATTATCAGCATTAGTATTCTCCCCAAATTCCACTCGCATGATCTTCTTATGCTTGCCTAACCACCAAGTTTCTTGCATACACACCTGGGCCTTTACCTTAGCAAACAACAGCTCCATCTCCACTCCCATATGTGTTGTGTCCTTAGTAGCACTCTCAGTCTCCCAGCTTTCTCCATTGGTATCAGCCTCCAAGTCCTACAACTTCACAAGCATCAGTCCTTGTTGCCCTTCCTTGAGCTCTTGCAACTTGCATAAAGCTTCGTTAACAAGCACTTGCATGAACTCTTCCATGTCCACATGAGGAGTATGAAAGCCCCAATCCTCTTCATCTTTGAAAGGTTCCAAAGACAAAGCATCATCTTCCTCTGTTAAAGCCTCTTTAATGATCTGCTGGTTTCATCAACAAACTCATCACCAAACACAGCATACCAACCATCACATACCTCTTTCTTTGAAACAAGCAAATCCTGGCAGTCATTCATCAAACTGTCATCAAGGCTCAAGTTGCCCACTCCCTTGTCTTCTACATGCATACCATCGTACATAGGGTCAACAGAAGCAGCTTCCAGCACCTCGTCTTCTTGGTATTCATCTTCCTCATCCTAGGTAGAGACTAGGTCCTCCATTGGCCACCCTTCTTGTATCTTTTCTTCCTTTTTGGCTTCATCTTCATGCTCATCCATGGCAAGAATTGGGTCCACCGCATCCTTTGCTTCTTTCATTTGTTCTTCTTGAACCACCACTTCATCTTAAAACATGACCTCGTCAACAAGATACTCAGCCTCCTCAGGCTCATCAGCCCAAGAAAACTTTGGCAACACTTTCAGCTTCCACTCTTTGGTAGGCTCCACAACAGATTCTTCCATCTTGGCCTCAGCAGCCACCGTCAAAACTGCAACAGTGTTCTTTGGCTCTTCCCTTTCTTCTATATTGGCAAAGACATGGGGAGGTACTTGATACATCCCTTGCTTCTCTTGCTTTGGTCTACTTCCACCAGATTTTATGACATCCACATCCACATCAAGATTCAAAGGGCTCCACATGGGCTTCACCTCTTTGATTGGCATAGGCACCGTCTTTACTTCTTCTTCATCCTTGATGAGAGCTACACAAGGAGTTGCTTCCACCTTGGGGACTTCATGGATCTCCTCAATCCTCATTGTACTAGTTGTCATTGTCACAGGGAGGGGTGTAGTACATCCCCCTCGTCCATTGTTGGGGCTCCTCATAGGTCTCGAAAACTGGCACAAAATCTGCATTCACCGTAATTCTGAGCTCCCTTTGTTTTTGCATCTTCCATTCCTTCTCCTTCGCAATCCGCACCGCTTCTTGAAAATCTATTGGCCACTTCAAATCAACCTTCACCCTTAGCGTTGTCACCAAGCCATCAATGAAGGCATTCTTCTTAAACATGAGAGGGGGTCTCTCATTTCCAAGAGCTGCACACCACTTGCTCCATAAGTCTTCAAACTTTCACAGGAAAACTCCTACACTTTTAGACTCTTGTTGTTGCAAGCCATTAAGCTCCTGCCACACCACACTTGGAGCTTCTTTCATCCGGAATTTTGACAACAATGCCTGCTTCACTCCTTCAATTGTTAATCTCTGTGGCAGCTTTGCCATTATTTCCTTTGCTTCATACTCATTCCACCACTTACGAGCTTCTCCCTTGATATAGATTCTCATCAATCATAGAATCCAGGCTTTCTCTTCAACATGGTTGCTAATGCATGCAACCTCCATCTACTCCAAAAACTCATCCACATCTCCACCTTCGTCACCAAGAAACTCTGGGTATGCGTACACCATTTTTGGCATACCAACTACATGTACTCAGTGGGGGCACCAAAACATGTGGGGCGAAAGGAAAAGGGCAATCCTCTATAGCAACATCCACCCACACATGCTAGAACACACTCAAAGAACAAAAAAGAGGCACCACCAGCTTTTACTAAAGCTTGAAAAGGGAAACTCACACACTAAACCTCAAGATGCTCACAACCCATAGTTCAACAACTCTCTACCCTCGTCCAACCACCCAAACACACAGAACACGGCCCAAAACACACATTCACACCAAGAAGAGAGAGGGAAAAGGAGGGTACATCAACTTATCCACCTCACAACTCCATTGGTAGATTATATATTTGGGTAGAAAACCTTGATTATATAGGTTCAACAGCTTTAAGCAATAGATCAATTAAGAAAAGAGAGAGAATGAGAGATTAGCATGTGAATGGGATCCTTGTACACACAAGGGGGTCTGGGCACATCAACAGACACACACACACACCCACACACTAAATCTACACTCCCACCTCACTCCTAACTTATTTCATAAGCATCTTATCACCTCTTATCGCATCTTATACACCTCTTATCACATCCTATCACATCTCATATCTATTTATAGAATACAAGAGAATTCTTATATTTGATATAAGATTTCTTTACACATTTATTTATGCATAAATTCTATTTAAGGAGATTATTACTTTCGAAGTAAAAATCAATCTTTTATGCATCTTCCTATACATAAATTCATTTTAAATGAAAATGACACTTTTGAATTAAATTTCAATCTTTTATGCATTTTCCTATGCATAAATTCAATTTAGATGAGAATGACACTTTTGAATTAAAAATTAATCTTTATGCATCTTCTTATGCATAAATTCAATTTGGTAGGAATTACACTTTTAGAATAAAAGAATTTCTCTTATGCATCTAAGTTATGCATAAAATCCATTTATGATGAAAAATCACACTTGTAGTATAAAAAGAATATCTTTTATGCATACCTCTATGCATGAAATCCAATATGATAAAAGTAACACTTTTATAATAAAATAATCAACTTTTATGCATACCTCTATTCATGAAATTCAATTATGATAAAAGGAACACTTTTATATTAAAATAATAATCTTTTATGCATACCTCTATGCATGAAATCTAATTATGATAAAAGTAACACTTTTATGTTAAAATAATAATCTTTTATGCATACCTCTATGCATGAAAATCAATTATGCATAATATAAAAATCAATTTCTCTAGGATTACAATGAATATCTTTCAATTAATCTAGGATGATAATTCCTAGAATATGGTAGGAAGTCCTCTTTTTATGCTTTGAATGAAATTATTTTATGCGTAATTTTTATAAAAAATTTACCATAGCTCCGCTGCTATGACTGATAAATCTCAATTTTTCTAAGGGATAAAGCTTATCATTAAGAAAATAATTAGAATGATCCCTAATTGGATCATTAATCCATAATGGATTGAATCATCAATATACATAAACTAAAAGCATAGAAAAAAGCCATTAATTTGGCCTCAAGCATAGATTAATCTTGGATTAAGGAAAAGCTTCATTTGGATTGAGAATGGATCATGAGTATGACCATTTCTTGAGTGAAAGAGAGAATTTACATAAAAACCATTTGAATTAAGCATAAATAAAAATTTATGTAATTCTTAACTATCATTAATCAATTAACTTCAATAGCATTCATCAAATTATGTAACTCTTCACTACCATTCATCAATTAACTTCAATAGCATTCAAAAACCATTCCAATTAAGCTTCTCAAGGTTGACAGGGGTTGAGAAGAGAGAAACATTGAGAAATTATAGAAAAGATCAAAATTCACCATTTACCTTACAATTTGCTTGATTCTTTGTTCACAGTAGAGGCTCCCAACCAATCAATTGGTTAAGTATATTGATGGAGCCCCCAATGGGGATTGAAGAAAGAGGAAAGCTCCAATTTCTTCAATTTGGAGAGAATTTTAGAGAATAGTAGAAATTAGCATTATTTCAGCATAACTCTCGTATAGTAAAATTCTTCTATATTTTTTTCAAAGGACTCATGTTCTATTTATAGGAGAGGGAAGCTCTAACCAAAGCTAACTGAATTCTAGAATTTTTTAAATTCAGTTTGGTTGAATTTGGACTAGATTTGGACCTAGTTTGGTTACTTTTTGATTCGGTTTGGTTCCATTTTGATTTGGTTTGGTTCAAGAGAGAGGAGAGATAAAAATATCACATTATTTTTGAGTTTAAAACTCATTCAAGCATGTGAAATATGCACCTCCTTTAAAGAACTCCCCTTCCTTACATATGTGTCAAAATGGAATCATTATACCCAAAATATCTCATATTTTTAATATTGCTCATAGTTTTTTACTAATAAACCTTGTACATTTTCAACTCTTCATCTTGTGTGAGCATTTACTCATTTTTGGATACCCAAAATATCTCATATTTTTAATATTGCTCATAGTTTTTTACTAATAAACCTTGTACATTTTTAACTCTTCATCTTATGTGAGCATTTACTCCTTTTTGGATACCCAAAATATCTCATAATTTTAAAATTGCTCATAGTTTTTTACTAATAAACCTTGTACATTTTCAACTCTTCATCTTATGTGAGCATTTACTCATTTTTGGATACCCAAAATATCTCATATTTTTAATATTGCTCATAGTTTTTTACTAATAAACCTTGTACATTTTCAACTCTTCATCTTATGTGAGCATTTACTCATTTTTGGGTATCTTCTTTTACAAATTGGATTTATCTCCTCCCTACACATGGATTGATGCTATTGGCCCATAGGAACCTTAATTGGACCATAATCCAAAAATTTTTGAAAATCTAGACCCTTAGGCTAAGGTCCTTTATACCCATTTCCAATTAATTCCAATTGCACATTGGAAAGTTCTTTTTGAATTTCTGTTTCAGGGGAACTTATTTTAATAAGATGAGATAATTTTCTATCTAAAAATATTAAAAATCTGAATATTCTCTCTCTAGAATATTTTCTCTCTCTAGGTTAAAACAGTTAGAAACAAGGTCTTTTATATTTCTGAAGAGGGATTGATTACAGGGGAAGATGCTGGACATTTTGAGAGGCTGTTTAGGAATCTTACATTCTCTCCCACTTGAAAAACGCAAGATGCCCTCATCTCGCAAACTGGGAGTAATTTCGCAAAATGCACGAATATGAGACTAAGAGAAAATTAAATTAAGATTAACCACCAAGAAGTCTCAAGGAGAGCAAGACTCAAGATAAGAACAAGATTTCAACTTTTTCATTCTTGGAACATATACAGTAAAGATAGAAGAACTCTTTACAATTCCATAAGCCCGTCCATCATATGGTCACAAAAGCAGCACTCACAAGCTGCACACGTATAAGGTAACTCATCTATGGGAATAATTCGGCTGGTTATTGCAGCACCTATCTCATTGGTATGAGGTGACCTATTGAAAGGACCTCTGAGAGGAAAGCCAAAAACGGGATAAAGGCATATCTTCTGGTGAGGAAGAAAACATGCTAGTAAGAAGACCCGCTCAGAAAATCCACCATGCCTTGATCTCATCACACAGTAGTATCGGGGACCCAAACCCAAGGCTTCAATAACCATCGCCAAGCAAACATTGATACGAAAGTGCTATCGCCCCCACGGTGTTACCCTAGTTATATCTCGACAGGTCCGCCATTTGGTCTAAACTACAGAAGTTTCCAAGTGAGGGAAAAGTGAGCACTCATACAGTTCTATAAAATCATTCTTCACAGACTCACTTGCATCTTGAAGGTGAGAAATCATCATGGATAAAACTAATTCCTGTTGCCAAGCCATGAAGGAGATTAAGAAAGAAAGGAGATCGATGGAAGTAAGATTACTGTGAGTGACAAGTAAGCGTTACGACTTATATAAAGGAAGGAGCTAGCGTAACCTAGAAGCCAACGGGGTATCTTGCCACTGAAGTTTTACCGTCTTTCCATGATTTGGTTTTGGCACATATTTCTATAGAAGGCTTACATGAGATACATTATGAACTTTGAGATGAGGAGATAAAAGAAGCTCGTAGGCTAAGTCACCTACTTTCTTTGAATTCAGATAAGGCCCACAATATCTGGGGGATAATTTCTTATACTTCCTAAGAGATAAAGAACTTCTTTTGGGACGTACTCGAATGAAGACCAAAACCTTGATATCCAAACACCGATTTTCACTTCTGAACTCATTGTTCTGAATCTCTAAAACAGGTGGGACTCCTGAGAAGTATTCTAGGGAAAGGTTTTTTTTTCTTTTCTTTTCTTTTTTTCTTTTTTCTTTATATATATATATATATATAACAGAATCTTTCTTTTATTTTAGAGAGGGAATAATTATAAGATCGAAAAGGAAGATTCTTACTCTTGTATACCTCGAAGGCTGGGGGAGGAATCTTACATTCTACCCCACTTAAAAAGTGCGAGATGTCCTCATCTCGCAAGGTAGAGGACAACTCTTTTTCTTAAGATCCAATTTATTCTGGGGTTCCTTACATTCTGGTCAACCCAACAGAATACGAGGATAAATATCCCTTATATAGAACTCATCATTAAATAACAATTCATTCAGATCATATCATTCATATCTTTAACATGATAATGGTCCATTAGACTGAAAAATTTCCTTCTGAACATTCCTCCACGGAAATTTCAGTCAAGCAAGTTCTCAATTTGTCATCCCTTAACTTGATTTACCGGTCAATTTGACAGCACAATCCACTAATCTCATAGTGATTTGTTGAAATCATTATCATCATTCTAGTTAAGAACATCATCATAGGGACTCGTCCCATTCATCCTCATTGTGGTTTTGCTCAGGTTATTATATTTCAACTAAATTTTAGAAATCATCATTTTTCAATCAGAATCCAAATCAATTCATCAATCCTCAAACAGAATTAAAAATCATATCAACCACATTCAAAATCATCATCTGGATAGCATTCGAAATCATCATCTGGATAGCATTCGAAATCATCATCTGGATAGCATTAATGCTTATAATTTCAAGTCTTAGATTTACTCGTACATACTGTCAGTAAAGAGCTGGAGTTATACTCTCGGTATATACGGGTAGTCACGGCCCTTGGAATTATAAGGTAAATACCATCATGTCTAGGCCTCAAGCAAGTCAGGGATTCTATATAATTGCGGTACTTCCATCTGAAGACCCAATTACCAAATTACGAATTCCAGTTTGAATATCAAATTGTATGACTTATATCACACAATTACAACCTTTTTGTGTTTCTTGATAAATTTTTGACATATTTGTCTTCTCAGTTCATCTTTATTAGCCAAATTGCTCTGATACCAACTGCGAGATCCCTGTTCCCACCGCGCAACGGATTCGGGGTACTAGCAGCGGATTCGGGGTACTAGAAGCGGAAGTAGCACTTCTTGCGTGAGGCAGGGTCCCACACTCGATGCCTCGTCCACGGATATCCGGACAAAAGACTAATCCGTCGGTTGTTCCAAAACCGAACCCGAAAAAACTTCCCTTATCCGGAAAGCACGGGCGATTCCTCCAGGATAACTTTTTACTCTAACGTAGTCAAGACCATTAGTGATCAAACTGATCCGACTGCACCTATAAAGATACTCGGTCAGATCAAGAAAGAAACTTGCACTTGGATCATTGGGATCAACGCTTTTTTCCCCATCAAGAGGCACAGCTGCCGCCGTTGATTCCTATCCATAGAACAACTACTATCCGGGACTTACTTCATCTATCGTAATAACAGAATTTGAGTCTCGATTTATGGATCCATCAGTCCAGCCCATCCGATCCCATGGGTTAACCACTGTAGTGATGGGATCCAATTTGGAATTTGGTTACGTTTACTCCTTTTTGGATACCTAATATATCTCATATTTTTAATATTGCTCATAGTTTTTTACTAATAAACCTTTTATATTTTTAACTCTTCATCTTATGTGAGCATTTACTCATTTTTGGATACCCAAAATATCTCATATTTTTAATATTGCTCATAGTTTTTTACTAATAAACCTTGTACATTTTCAACTCTTCATCTTATGTAAGCATTTACTCATTTTTGGGTATCTTCTTTTGCAAATTGGATTTATCTCCTCCCTACACATGGATTGATGCTATTGGCCCATAGGAACCTTAATTGGACCATAATCCAAAAGTTTCTGAAAATCTAGACCCTTAGGCTAAGAACACCATATTGGGGAATATGGGAATTTCTCAGTAGTTTGGGACACGTGGTCAAATCTTTGGATTAATCATAACTTGAACACCGTTACTCCAAATTGAGGGCTCTATAGCTCACTAGATTCTATTTTCCAAGCGCTTTCCAACAATAGGTCACATGATATGGTTTTAAGAAACTTATAGGCATGTTATCCAGGTCCCACCTTTTTAGTATTCAAAAAATGGGAGTTGGGAAATTCCCAAACTCACGAATATAGTGTTTAAGGTCCTTTATACCCATTTCCAATTAATTCCAATTGCACATTGGAAAGTTCTTTTTGAATTTCTGTTTCAGGGGAACTTATTTTAATAAGATGAGATAATTTTCTATCCAAAAATATTAAAAATTTAAATATTCTCTCTCTAGAATATTTTCTCTCTCTAGGTTAAAACAGTTAGAAACAAGGTCTTTTATATTTCTGAAGAGGGATTGATTACAGGGGAAGATGCTGGACATTTTGAGAGGCTAGGGAGGAATCTTACATTGTGGGACCAGAGGAGGAAGCCAAACTTGTTTATATCGCTAAGGACTTGATTTCGGTTGAAGAAAATGAGCTCATTACTCTCCTTAAGGGGTTTAAGGATTGTTTTGCCCTGGAACTACAAGGAGATGAAGGGTGTACCACTTGAGGTGGTGCAACATACAATCCCAATCATGGAAGGATCAAGACCAACCAAGAAGAAACCATACCAGATGAATCCTAAATATGCGGCAATTGTAAAGAAGAAAATCGATAAACTCATTGCTATAGATTTCATCTAAGAGATAGAGCATACGGATTGGTTGTCACCAATCGTAATAGTGCCAAAAATGAATGGGAAACTTAGGGTATGTGTCGATCTTAAAAAGGTCAACCCAGCTACTAGGAAAGACCATTATCCATTGCCCTATACGGAACATGTTTTGGAGAGACTGGCTGGTGAAAAAGCTTATAGCTTCTTGGATGGATTTTCAGGCTACAATCAGGTGTCTATAGCACCAAAAGACCAGCATAAGACAGCCTTCAATACAATTTGGGAGATGTTTGCGTACAAAGTTATGCTTTTTGGTCTCACCAATGCCCCAACAACATTCCAACAATTAATGTGCACAGCCTTCAAAGACTACTTGTTGCAAAAGTGGTTGGAGGTATTCATTGATGATCTGTGTGCACATTTTCAATGGGAAGACCATCTAGCTTGCTTAAGGAAGGTGTTTGAGCGATGTCGATTATATCGTATATCCCTAAACCCTTTAAAGTACCAATTTTGGATCAAACATGTTGTGATATTGGGACACATTGTCTCTAAGAACGGTATATCCACAGATGACAGTAGGGTCAAGTTGATCTTGGAACTGCCACTACCCACTAATTACAAAGGTGTGCAAATATTTATGGGCCACGTTGGGTATTACCGCCACTTCATAATCTTCTATGATGCTGAAATTGCTAGGCCATTATACAAGCTACTCATTGTTTTTGAATGGACTGAGGAATTCCAAGAAGCATATGATCGATTGAAGTAGGCATTGGCTAGCACGCCAATTCTAAGACCACCTAATTAGGAACTTATATTTCATGTGCATATCGATGCATCAAACTTTGCTATTGGATACATATTGGCATAGCCTTTTGAGTTTAAATTGGACTATCTAGTCTGCTTTGCTAGTCATCAATTGAATGATGCAAAGATGAATTACACTACCACAGAGCGAAAAGGGTTGGCCATGGTTTATGTAGTCAAGAATTATTGACATTACCTATTGGCCAGAAAATTTATGTTCTTCGTGGACCATCAGGCCTTATTATATTTGGTGAACAAATCTTGTACCACAAGAAGAAACTGGTTGCTATTACTATTGGAATCACACACTGGTTGCTATTACTATTGGAATTTGACTTTACAGTTATGGTGAGAAAGGGGACACATCATGTGTTGGAATGTCAAGAATTTCAAATGGGGAATGGTGTTAACATGACCTCCCTGATGCTTGCTTGTTCAAACTGGACATGGTGTCCGAATGGAGCGAGGAGATATCTGATTATCTAGCTTATGGTTTTTCGCAAGAAAGATCCTTGAACAAAGATAAAATGTGGCAGCTTATCAAGCTTGCTGCACCTTATCAATTAATTGGCGGGAGAACTATATAAGCTAAGTAAGGACAATGTCCTAAGAAGATGCATGAGAGAAGACGAGTTCGTCATGATATTGGATGAAGCACATTCAGGGGTAGCTAGATGACATTTTCGTGGAGAGATTCTCTCGCAAGGTGCCTCAAGCAGGACTATGGTCGATTAAATTGTTCGGGACGCCATAGAGTTTGTCAAAGGTGCAAGGAATGTCAGTGATTTTCTATCTCGCAACAAAGGGATAGGATGGCACTCACCCCTGTTATTGTCAGACAACCTTTCAAGAAATGAGAGATTGATTTTGTTGGACCTATTAGTCCAGCGGCATATCCGTCTCACAAGCCTGATATGTAATCATGGCCACGGACTATTTCACTAAATGGGCAAAGGCTAGAGCCTCTAAGCGATTTGATGCATGAACAACATAGAAATTCTTATATGAGCAAATTATCTCGAGATTCAGCTCCCCATTAGAGCTAGTCAGTGATCGTAGTTCACATTTCATTAATGAGTTAATTGATCACTTACTTGCTGGATTCCTAGTAGTCCACTGGAAGTTATCACCTTATTATCCACAGGCTAATGGTCAAGTAGAGAGTACAATCAAGATTTTGTGTACTATCTTGACGAAAACATTGGAAGCAAGTCGAACGGATTGGGAGCATAAGCTAATAGTAGCCTTATGGGCATATGGAACATCATAGAAGGTAGCGATGGGATACACTCCCTTCCATCTAGCTTATGGTGTGTTGAGGCAGTATTGCCTATGGAATACCTAGTTCCAAGCTCAAGGGTTGTAGTGCAAGAACATTTGACAGAAAATGCATTAGCTGAAAGGCTAATCGATTTAGAGAATCTTGATGAGGCCAGACTAATTGCATCGCTTGGACTTATGGTTGAAAAACTACGAAGAAAACATTGGTTTGACAATAACTTAAAACAAAAAGAGCTAGAAACCGGGGACCTTGTCCTCATATATGGTGTAGGGAGCACCCAAAAAAAGAAACTCAAGTACAGAGGCCTAAGACCCTTTTGAGTGTCTGAGATCACACCTCTCAGGGGTCGATTAGAATTGAGACAATTGAGGGCATATAGATGGAGGGTTACGCCAATGGGGGCAAACTTAAAAAATATTTTGGACCACTGACCCAAGAGAGGCTCTTGCAAGAACATATTTTAAAACAACGGCAGGAGCTCCCGAAAAGAAAAAATCCAGCAAGGTCAAGAAGAGGCTAAGGCAAAGGAGGCCAAAGCCAAAAAAGATACTCCAGAAGAGAATGTTGCATGTGAACATGGCTTCACTAACTCTCCTAGACAAAGAGGAACTAAACATTGAGCCAACGCGACTCAGGGTGGGACTCTCTATGGCTAAATGTCATGCAACGAGCATTACATTGATAGATATGGGATCAACTCACAACATGATCTCATATGAGACATGGGTAGCCTTAGATAAACCGCACCTTAAAACCACCAATGCACAAGTATGTAGTGTGCACTTGACAACTACGAAAGCTGAGGGATTTTTAAGTGTTAATGTTTCCATTAGAAATAATTCCTTAGTTGGAAAAGGTGTTTGTCATGCCTGCAGGTTCCATGGAGGAGGAAATGATCCTAGGACGATCGTGGATTTGCACCAGCCAACTATAATATCCAATGGGAGAAGAGTTGAACGAGGGCAACAATGTCATTTTCGTACCCTTATGGAGCCCGATAAACATAGGCAAGTAGACCATGATTGAGGATATAGAAACACCAAGCATCGTGACATCAGCTTATGAAGTAAAAACAGCATCAATTGCGCAATCCCTATCCCTTCATTGGGTACACAGCAGTTGGTGCCTAAGGGTCACAACTTGGAAACTAGCTCTACAAGGATGAGAAGGGCGTCAATAAGGAATCAACAAGAAGGGTTCAAAAGGGAGATAAGGGATAGAAATGGTCTTCACAAGTAAGTTGGCGGTACTCTAAACAAAACAACACTCCACAAAGCATTCGTAGCAATGGGTTTGAAAGAGTTTACTAATGGCACAAGGTTATTACCAAGGCAATACAATAGTATGGGTGCTCAAACTCCACCTAGTGGCCACCGTTGTTTGCAAACACACCTCCAAATACAAAGCAAAGGGTAGCAAAGGCATTCAGAACCAACTCCAAACTAAAACCAATGCTAAAAGTGCAAAAACACTGGTGTGGAGGACGAAGCCAACCCAACACGAGGGGTTAAATATAACGAAACCAATACCTGTAACCACCTCGATCAGGGAGCTGGACAAGGACATAGAAAGGAGAAAAAAGAAGGTGCAACAAATGGACACTGATACAATCCCCAATCCATAGGACTCTCTAGAAACACTATTCAGTAGGGTGGAGGGAAGAATCAAGCACTCTTACACAGAGTTAAAACGCCTACAACAACACCTACCCAGAAGTGCCAAAGTACCACCTTGGTTTCCATGGTAATAAAAAGATAAAGACCGGTATCCATTAGTCACAAAATGGATACAAGGTAAAATTGGCTATCATCCAATTCTTTGAATGCATGGTTGCATGTCTAAGCATGAAGAGAAATATAGAGTATCAATCTTGCACACACATGGTCCAAAACAGTTCACGCCGTGAACTACTGGTACAAAACGGTTCTGGTACAAAACGGTTCATGCCGTGAACTGATCCAAAATGCTTCACGTCGTGAATTGGTACAAAAAGGTTCACGACGTTGTGAACTGGTCCAAAATGCTTCACTCCGTGAACTGGTACAAAAATATTCACGCCGTGAACCGATCCAAAATGCTTCACGCTGTAAAATGGTTACTTTTTTTAGACCAATCGTAGGAAGACACATGGCATTCTTCATTAAGGCAGTTGCCTAGTCTGACTACTACGCAATAAAATTAAAATTCTTTCCTTTTTTTTTCTCATTTTGCAATTGTCGGTCATCGTGTACACAATGCACCAATCGAGCCTTCCTTGCATCGCCTTCCTCCTCACTTCTTCAAGTTCAATCAACACGTATGGATTGAGGTGGGAGCTTGGCCCCTTCTTTGTGTTTTCTTTTCTTTCATGTATTCAAACATTGATTGTAATCAATTAAATGCCTTGGACAAACAATGTCTTTGCATTTCGAACAAATGTCTTTGATTGTCAATCAATGTCATCATCATTAATTACCTTGTGATCATCCTTGCACACAACCCCACTTTGCGGTCCGATTAAATAATGCATTCATAAAATTTATAAAAAACA
Organism: Cibotium barometz; assembly: GCF_041138505.1. Taxonomy (NCBI): domain Eukaryota; kingdom Viridiplantae; phylum Streptophyta; class Polypodiopsida; order Cyatheales; family Cibotiaceae; genus Cibotium; species Cibotium barometz. The sequence goes on from NC_141055.1 coordinate 5,751,147, forward strand.
AAACCTAAATACTTCATGAACAAAAACCTACAAACTCTTGGTTACGGCCAAAACCTGCAGACTCACGGCTACGGCCAAAACTTGCAAACTCACGGCTACGGCCAAAACCTGCAAACTCACAGAAATCCAACTCACGGATATCCACCTCACGAAAATCCAACTCATAGATTTCCACCTCATGGAAATCCAACTCACGGATTTCCAGCTCACGGAAATTGACCTCATGGATTTCCACCTCACAGATTCCACCTTACAGAAATGCACCTCCCAGAAATCCGACTCAGTAGAGATCCCCGCGCGGCGGTGACACAAGCCAGTGTGACAAGATCCCCGGTGAGCCAAAAGAAAAGACCAACAGGGGGCCCGAAGATGAACTACCTGTGGGTCCATGCACCCAGGCGTTCCATGGTGCCATCATCAACAAGAGATCCACACAGTGCATGGAAAGGTGGCTTTGCACTACCACAGCCTGGAGTGCCTCTAGATTCTGGAATAGGTAGAAGTTAAAGACAAGCTGGAAAAGGTGGGCCTCAGGAGGATGGCACAGGTTCTCCCCCCCGAAACATAGATATAGAGAACTATGTGTAGAATTTATAAAGGTGTATGACAAAGCCATGAAGAGGGGGACAATGACAAAAGAAGATGGAACCACGGAGAAACTACTGATCATAGAAGAGTTAATACATGAAGCTCTGCAGCTCCTAGCACCAATCAAGATACATACACATGCCTTTGACAAGATGCCCCTAGATGCCATGTTGAAGAAGAGCTCCTACAACTCTAATGGATATGAATACGAGAACATCAAGGATGAAGTCACAGTAAAGGCATGCAAGGCTATGTCCCACTAATCATGTAAGTGAAGCTAGTGGTCAGGTACAACAAGGTGCCACTGAACCGCATACCAAAGGTGCATGAAGAAAAGGAGGAGGATTGGGCCTACACAGGAGATGGACAATTACCTTAAGGCCCATCAATCAAAGATTTGCAACCCATACCTGATGACACATATACTGAACCATGTGGCTCGGAGGCCTCTCCCAAAACCTTAACCAAAAGAGCGAATGCAATTGGCACTCCTCACAGAGCAACCAACACTGACTGCTGTAGAAATGCAAGAAGGACAAGCTATACTCATGGAGACTAAAGTGATAATGAAGGAGATCAAGAGATGAAGGAAAAAGAAGAATGAAAGAAAGATGAGAGGTGTCATACTAGATGTGACTAAAGAAACACAAAGAATTGAGGTTGAACTCGCATAGGAGATCAAGTCATACTACCAGGAAGTACTAGGGCAGAAAGAAGCCAGTGTCAGCCAGCAAGGCCACACAAGAAGATAGGACGGAAGCACAGCAAATGACTCCTCCTCACAAAGCCCATCTCAATTAAGCTTCATGAACCTGTCTCCCTTGAAGAATTCTACTATGTCAAACACATGCGAGGCTGCAGCGAGAGCCTGAAGCAAAAGTAGTGCCAATGGAACCCCAAGAACTTGAAGAAGCTACATCACTCCCACTGCAGTCACAAAAGTGCCATTGGATACAGGCAAAAGGACAAGGGTTTAAGATACACCCATCCCAAGCAAAAGGAGGCGTCTAGAGGACGAGGAGGTGATACTAGACACTTCATTCCTGCAGAGTCTGGATTATGAAAAATTCTTTCAGGAAACTATGGAAGGACTAGATGAACTCCTAAATCTTCCACATGCAAGATTGGAAGGGGCAGCAGGGCCACAATTGCTTCACTGTGGGAGCAAGAACAATGGGTATGGCGGTGCTATCTCCTCATGACCCATATGCTTCATGATCGCAATGCCACACTCTGGAAGCAGGTTCAAGAGGCAAACAACCAAGTAGTGCAGACCTTGCAAGAACACCTACTAATAGTGGGTGGCAGAGGCCACCCATCGGGATGTGATCTTGAAGAGTTTAAAGACAACTGAGGAGCAGGAAGACCCCCTAGTACCAAGTGCTAGAAAATAATAATTTGGTTCTCAGCCAAACTATTGTGCAAAGAATTGAAGAGAATACGGATTTGAAATCAGAGTTGAATCAGGCTAAAGAACAACTTCATAATAAGGAAGTCGCCCATAACCAAGAGATAGAAGCTATCCATGCCCAGCAAGTGTACAAGAGCTCAAGCACACTTCCCTAGACAAGGAAGAAGAGTTACAAGGCAAGATCCAAACACTATCCTTAACTCTGAAGGAAGAAAAAAACAGAGTGACCCACTTGCAACAAGAAAGAGAACAAAACAACAAATCCAATATGGAAAAAATTAGAGCGCTTAATGACACCATCAGCACCAATCAGTCAGAGATGCAGAGAATGATGACTACACACCAAGAAGCAATGGGAAAGTCACCCAACAACCACAAGACAGTAAAAAATTGGCTGCATGAAGACTTCAAAGAATCACTGAGACTCAGGGAAGAGAGGCTACTGCTAGACAAGCGCAAGAAGAAGCAACAAGGTGCTTCGAGGAGCTGGATGCTGCTAGGATGGTCAGTGAAACAACTATATCAAACCTCCTCAGCACCAAGGACTCTCGTATCCAAGAATTGGAACGTCAACTAGCCATCCAAGAATGAAGTCAACGACAAGAACCAATAGATGAGATGTGTCTACTCCTTGAGTGAGCCTCCGAAGATATGTCAGTTGTTGCCAATAACTCCTTGGGCCCCTCCTCAAACTCTTACTCTCTTTTTGTCTACACTAACCCTCTCATTGCTTCAATATGATATAAACCTATCTGAGGACCTAAGCCTAGGAGAACTAACACTCGTTAAGCAAAATACAGAACATGATGCTGATCCCACTATCATTATGGGAATTTTTTAGGGGGACGTAGTATTAACTAATCCTCAGGAAATTTACTTTTATCCCTTGCACCCAATTATGCCAAACCTTCTTAGTTAGTGTCACATGCTCCAAAACTCTGAAATCCTAGACAACATCATCGACAAATTAGACCTGTTTGTTCCAGATGATATTCTTGGCACACCCGGGGCAAACTATGAGGTTGTAGCCCAGAGTTATCAATGGATTATAAGCCATGGGTGGTTAGAAGTATACAATACTCACCAGCACTTAAATTTATGTGAATCTTCTTTATATCACCCTTTTGGTATTCTAAAACTCTATCATAACATCTACAAGCATCTAGAGGAAATGTTAACAAATGTCCTTTACACTTTTGATAAAACATATATTGAATATCCTAACATAAGTCTTGAGGATATCATTGAGCTCTAAGATTTTATGAAACTCCACAAACCTAGCCACCCATCCCCAGGCTCATGCCATCACAGGAAGAGAAATCAAGTTCATCATCTAACCCTACTTACCCTCCTGTGTATTCTAATGTAGCTAGTAAATTACTCAATATGTCTGACCGCTGAAGGTAGCAGAGAGAGCGAAGGCAGAGGTGAACGCAGCAAAGAGAGGGGAAGGTGATAAACGGGCTGCTGAACGCAGCAGAGAGAGAGCGGAGGTGGCTGCACAGCAGAGGAAGAGAAGGGCGCCGAAGGGCCGCAGCAAAGGTGGGCGAAGGGCCGGGCAGAGGCGCCGAAGGGCTGCACCGCTGAACGTAGCAGAGAGAGAGCGGAAGTGGCTGCAGAGCAGAGGAAGAGAAGGCGAAGGTGGGCGAAGGGCTGCAGCAGAGGAGGCGATAAGGTGCCGCAGCGCAGAGGAGCAGAGGAGGCGATAAGGTGGCCAGCGCAAAAAACGGAGGCGATAAGGTGCCGGCGCATTAAATCAAGGTTAGTATTTTATTTTTTTTATTTTTTTATTTTAATTTTTTTCAATGTTTTCCGCATACTAGGTAATTTTCATGTTTTTTGCATTTTTTTAAAAATAAAAAAATAAAAATAAAAAAATAATTTTTTTTTTGTAAATTATGTGTTTTCTTTGGATTCCGCATTTTTTGAATATTTTGCATTTTTTAAATTTTTGTAATTTTTTGCATAATTAGTATAATTAGCATAATTCATATTTTGCATAATTATTAAATAAAATAAATAAAATAAAATATGTATTTACACACATATTTATGTTAGTTGCATTTAGTGGTTAGGTAGGGTTTATATATATATATATATATATATATATATATATAATAAAAATAATAATTTTTTTTTCAAAAACTGGACACTACAACGTGTTAAAAATAGCGTATGCATCTACGCTCGGGAACAATACTAGGGGGACGTAACACTAGTGCACCATCTAGGGTAACCATTCAAGGGAGCGGCACTCAATCGGTTGTTTTGGCAACTTGGAGAGCATTCTCAAGACATCTTCGGAGTCTCAAAAACAGAGAGCCTCTCAAGAACCGAGAGTGATATTTCAATGGACGTAAACGAGTCATTTGGCATGAATAGACCATCCACACCCATTGGTATGGCAGATTCTGCTAATCCATTTGAAATCCCAGATGGGGAGTTGATTGACAACATGAGACTCCATTTCTTGTATACAAACGCGCATGGCGGTGAGATCTACAAAGATCCAATGAGCCGGTTTGTTGTTAAAATTGCAGACATTCATTCTGTGTTTGAACCAGCACCATGGGTAAACTACCAAGACGATATGTACATGGGTAGAAATGGAGTACGCTACAAGGTCACCAAAAATCCTAAACAAGTGGATTCTTTGGGTGTACTTCAACCTAGCACTCAAGCAAAGCAGAAGAAGAAGCTTCCATCTGACCCAAATGTGCCAGGAACATCGCGCAGACCTGGTACGCCCATTTCTTTACTTGAAGAATTATTTTTCGATAGGAATTGGGAGGATAGAGAAAGAACAGGAAAAGAAAAAGAGACCAAGAAAAACCCATGGGACATAGTAAAAGAAATTCCAGTAGTTAAAATCTATTAAGACGACCCAATTAAAGAGGTGTATAGGGATGTGGTAGAAACCTACTATGCAACCACTAAGCATCCGAGCTTAGAGCTTCCAGTCACGCATACAATAACTGTAGAGCATCTAGAAGGTTTCACTAAGCGTGTTCATGATAGATGGGGGAACGACTTTAGAACCCTTGAATGGCCAGAGGTTAGGGAAATGACATGGAAAGGAAGGCCCCTTTTCACTGAGGTGTCTACCTTAGACACAGCACGTCCAGATGAATCTGCCTTTCGAGGAGAAACACTAGCACCACCATGGGCTAGAACCCAAGTGTGGCTCGACCAGCACCTTCCATGTGAACAACTGCTAAAGGACCAGTCTTTCCAAACGATTGATCCTACGAGGAGACCCGGGGCTATTAGAGAATCTAGGGGAGAAGAAAGACCACGAGCAAGTGGATATGTACCTCCAAGAGAACCCCATAGACCAAGTGAACTGACATTTGAAGAGCCTAGAGTTAGAGGCCGAGACTCATATAGGAGACATGACGATGAATATTCTAGAAAAGTGAGACCATCTGCGCTGCAAAAGCTTGTCAAGAAGTATGACGGATCCGGTGACCCATATGACCATATAGCAGCTTTTAAGCAACCTATACATGCGGAGCAAGTCACGGATACGCATACGCAAATCGAAGGATTTGGCTTGACGCTAGAGAGTAAGTCTTTATCATGGTCTCAGACTTTAGAGCCTAAGGCAAAGCGATCTTTCGATGGGCTGGAAAAGAGCTTTATAGCTGCGTTTTCAAAAATGGGAATTAAGCACAATGCGGTAGCTCAAATTTACGCTTTTAAGCAAAAAGATCAAGAATCTGTGCGAGATTGCATAAATAGGCTAAAGCAGTACATCAATCAATGCCCTGACGATGAGAAGCCAAGCCAAGGAAGATTAATTTCTATCTTCCTGGAAGGCTTACGAAACAAGACGCTTCACGCTCACTTGTACGCAAAGAAGCATGTCATCTTCAATGAGTGTTGCATGGATGCCATGGATTACGAATGACAACTTTGACATGACTCGCATGGGAAACCAAGATAGTCATTCGGACAATAAACGTAGCTCTGGGAAGGGCTCTGACTCTAGTGTGCCATTAGTCAATCCAGATCAGATTGCCGAGATAGTACTGAAAAAGATGGGGCAATACTATAGACCTTCCTACCGACCCCAACCATCATACATGCATACTGTACCTACAGGCCCCTACATCTGTGGAGGATGTGGAGGTAGCCATAAAACCGAGCAATGCCCAACCTTCTCACCATTGGTTGGCAATCAACCAACAAAGAAGTGGTGCCAGCTTTGTAAATGGAACTACACACATGTGACTTCGGACTGCAATCACATTGCAAGGATACAAAGGGAACAAGTAGCCATCTAGACAGCAAGTTGTGAACCATGAGAGAACCTTAGTTGCTCAAGAGTAAGCACGGCCGGTGCTAGGAGCTCAACCTCCTCCACCTGGCTTCCTTTAGATATGTGGAATATGAGAATCCTGAATTAGGTATGGAGATGGTTAGCTCTCAACCATACTACATCGAAATGGAGCATCCTCTTGTCGAAATGGAGTATCCTCTTGTCGAAACCTACTTTGAGAACCCAACCAGACCAAGCCTAGTTCATGACTTTAATGGAGACCCAAGCTCTTTGATGCTTATAGGATCTCAGCCAACCAAGACTCAAGGTTATCTAGGACCATATCCTACAAAGAGACTATACCCCACGCAACAAATAGGACCATGCTACGAATGTGGTGGACCACATTGGGCGAGAGAATGTCCAAACAAGAAACGACCCCTCTTAGCTAACATAAGCACAACATCTACGTTTCCACCTATAGAGAGGTTTTGCCAAGGGTGTAGCATTGACCATCTACGAAAGGATTGCTTGTTGAAGCCTGCGGATCCGGCAGCACAAAAAGCTAAATCGCCCCTCAACTATGTTGAAGTGATTCCATCACCCACGACATCTGAGGAGGAGAACGAACTAGTGTCGCTAAGAGTAGTGACTAGAGCCCAAGCGCAAACGAATGTCAAAGAGGTTGTTGAGAAACCCTCTGAGATTAACGTTCTATCCAAAGACAGAAAAGAGAGAAAGAAATCAACTCGACGTAAACCATGCAGCAAGGGGAGGAAGAAGTCGAAGGAGCAGAAGAGCTCTGATGGAGGAAACTCTATCCCAAAAGAGCTAGAAGGAATGTTGAAAACGAAACAAATCGGAGAGAAAACTCAAAATGAGCGAAAGGGAAAAGCATCCGAGTCTGAGGAAAGCTCAGGAGGATCAGTCCTTGTGGACAAGGTGTACGAGCCTTTAGATGCAGCGTTTCAAGCGTATAATAGTAGGATCACAGCTCTGACCAAGCTCACTAAGAAGTTGCAAGAATATCCCAACCCTCGTGAAGAGACAATCAACTTAGCTATCCATAAGCAGTTGATTAGGGATACTCAGACTCTAATAAACGGCCCACCACCTATGTATGCAAGAGGACCTGCTTCTCTGAAGCCTAACTTAGAGACGATACCAGAAGCCACGCCAAGCATGGAAAAGGAAAGTAAAGTTGTATCTCTACATTTCCCAGAAATGCCTGAAGGAGATGATTTACCTCATACCAATGCAGACGAGTCAAAACCATTGACTACCGTGGATTTTGGAGATGAAATTCCTGAAATAGAAGAAGCAGTAGTAGCAAGGGAGATGTGGAAAGCGGTGCAAAAACAAGTTGAGGATCTAGCGTCTTCTGACAAGTCACCACCGTTTTCTATAGTAGAATTCTCGAATAAAAGGGTTCAAGAATTAGATGCTTTATCTCTACCAGATGATGCTTAGACTGTTGTCTCAGCTCGGAGCAACAAGCTCACATGCAAGACACTGACCTCATATTTAGGACTGTACGAAGCACATATCCAAATCATGCGAGTACCATCAATGACACGACAACCTCATCAGGAACAAGACATAGGGAGTTTGCAAGCTTTAATGTCGGCACCAGTTACGTGTACCATTCCACTCGCAGAGTTCTTAAAGCTTAGGCCAAGATTGTGGGGAGAAGTGGCTACACAATTAACTGAGCAAGGATTGTGGAACCAGAACATCCAGGTTAAGGAGTTGTTGAAGGCAAAGGCTTTTGAGCTAATGCTTAAGCAAACAATTCCGGTTCCTGTGAACAAAGTTGGCAAGCATTGTGAAGACGACGAAGGAAATACTACACTTCCTGTGGAGATCAACAAGATTGAATCTATAGCTATTCTAGATAGCGGAGCAGGGGTGAGTATAGCAACAAAAATTGTATGGGAAATGTGGGGAAAACCTGCAATTAGAAGTACAAGGATGAGTTTGCAATTGGCAGATGGAAATCTAGAGAGTCCCATAGGATTGCTTGAGAACGTTATAGTCAAGTCATGTGGCATTGAGTACGGACATACCTTTGCTATCGTAGACTTTGGCAAGAACACAAATTACGAAGTGATCCTAGGAAGGCCATTCATGCGCCAATTCAAAATGATTCAAGACTGGGGTTACAATTACTTGTACCTCAGACTTGAGAATGTAACCACGAGGGTGAATCTGAAAAACCATGCTTATCGAGATGTGACGCACTCTCCTGTGGATGAGTTTGATTAAGTCTAAGAACTCAGTTTTAGAGAACTCCCCTAATTTGTCTACCTTTTCTGGATGGTAGGTGACTTCGTAGCGAACACCATCTCCACCCATGTACATGTTACCCTGGTCATTGACTAGAGGTGCTCTATCAAGTTCTGAGAAAATGTCTGCGATCTTAACAAGATACCGTTGTTGTGGGTCCCTAAATATCTCAGCTCCTTGAGCATTTGTGTAGACATATTGGAGTCTCACATTAAGTGTTAACCCCATGGTGTCGGCTTCAAATGGATTAAAAGATCTTGCGGGTGTCCTATTTGGGGCTACGGACTGACTATTTGACGGCCCAAGATTGTCCATGAACAATGAACTAAGTGTTCTGGAGGAAAGGGTATCGGATTGGGATTCAGAAAGGGTTTCAGCAATATCTGCCAAATTTCCTATCGATTGAGTCCCACTTTCCTGCGTAGGTACTCTAGAAGGTTCCCTAGGCCCTATGGCAGAATCTATAAGACGTCCCAAACGCAAGTGCATAAGGTCAAATTTTTTTGGTTTTTTATGTGTTTTTGTTTTGTTTTGTTTTTTTTTTGGGTTTTTTTTATAAATATAAATATATATATATATATATATATATATTTAACCTACCTAATCACTAAATGCAACTAAAATGAGTATGTGTGGCGTAACTATCTATCCTATTTTTTTTAAATGATTTTATGATTTTATGTTTTTACTTTTTTTTTAATTTACACAAAAACTATGAATCACACTAAAAAAATACTAATTATGTACAAAGTTACAAAAATTAAAAAAATGCAGGTTACACTAATTATGCAAAAAATTAAAAAAAAATGAAGAATTACAAAATATACAAAAAAGTAGACTCCTAAAAAACACTTAATTTGGAATGAAGGGATGTAATGCATGAAAAATATGAGTAATCACCATGTAAACATGATGCCTAAGTGTGTTTAGTCTCTCACCAAGAGAATGGAAATAGCCTTCCACAAGCCAAGAGAGAAGCCATGAGCTCCAAGAAACATAAATTTCCATTTCTAAAAATGATCATCAAAAGTTACAACCATGGTCCAAGTCCCCTCTTTTATACATGGACTTGTCCCATTATTAACCCTATTGAATAAAGTTCCTACTTTATTACAAACCATCCCTTCCCAAAAATTTTGTCCTCAAAATCAATAACATGTACAATATCAAAGTATGAGACTCTAATGTAATCAATGGGAAGTGGTTAAGAGTTCTCAAGTACATCCAAAGCACATATACAAAGAAAATCCGGATGTATACAAGTCCACAAAGCTTCAAGCCCAAAGTGTATGAGTGGGAATGTTATGACAGCCCTTCTAGTCGATGAAGACCCTTGAAAATCCTTCATTTAGACTCCATATATTGGGCTGAAAATGATATGTACACTCAGCCATATGTAGCCCACATCATAATCTTTCATTAGGATACGCCATGAAGCTTGTTGGAGTAGAAAATTAGGCCCAATAGTAGACCTTCCCAAAGCTGTCCAGAAATTACAGCATGTATACTTCTCCTCATATTACCCAATTTGCTCAAGTAAACCATACCACTTGGTCACGGAAAATCATCCACAAGTAAGCCATGTTGTTGGACATACTCCAATGATTGCCAAGTAGCCTCATCCATGGGTAATTGCTTCCATTTGACAAGGTATTCATCAATATTCCGATTCCTCAACTCTCTTGTCCTCTTGCCAATAACCCTCTCCGGCTCATAAATGATCTCACCTTCTTCATTCATGGGTGGAAGCTCTTCCATCTCTTGAGGCAAAGATCCCATAAACCTCTTAAGGTTAGATACATGAAACACATTATGGATCCTTGTCGAAGAAGGCAAATCCAACTTGTAGGCCAAATCACCAACCCTCTTGATAATCAAGTATGGTCCATAATACCTATGAGCCAATTTTGAGTTGGTTACACCTTTGAGAGTGTTATGCCGACTCTTGGGAAGCTTCAATAGCACATAATCATCCTCTTGAAACTCCACATTCCTTCTATGAACATCCGCATTAGCCTTCATGACATCTTGAGCCTTCTTCATATTGTCCTTGCAAAGTTGAAGAAGTTGTCTCATTCTTTCCAACTCTTCTTTTGCCAATGGATTGACCACTTTGTCTTCATGGAAGGCTATCGATGGCACATGTACTTGATATCCATAGAGAGCCTCAAATGGTGACATGCCAATACTCAAATGCTTGCTTGAGTTATGGCAAAATTCAGCAAGATAAAGCCACTCATCCCAAGATGTTTGCATGTCATGACAATAGTGCCTCAAGTACACCTCAAGCCATTTGTTTGTGCACTCCGTTTGCCCATCCGTTTGAGGGTGATAGGCCGTAGATGGAGTGATTTGAGTACCCAAGCTCTCATATAATGACCTCCAAAAAGTCCCCATGAACTTGGTATCTCGATCACAAACTATGTTGAGTGGCAAGCCATGTATCTTGAATACATGTTCCAAAAATTGCTTGGCAATATGAGATGCTCCATAAGTGGTCTTTGAAGCAATGAAATGGGCTGATTTTGTAAGCCTATCAATCACCACAAATATTTGATCCCATCCATGCTTTGTCTTTGGTAGACCCGTGATGAAGTCCATAGAAATGTGAGTCCATTTACCATCCGGAATAGGTAATGGAAGAAGTAAAGCACTTGGGAGTTGATGGCTATCCTTATTCTTTTGACAAGAAGCACATTCCATCACAAACTTCTTCACATCTCCCCATATACCTTTCCATAAAAACTCTTGCTCACTTTATAATAGGTTTTGAGTACACCAAGATGGCCCGAAAGTGGTGAAGAATGTATCTCATGAAGCACCTTTGGTATGTAGAATGAGGTAGGAACCAAATACACCTTATCCTTGTACCACAAGAGACCATTGTGAAGCTTGTAATGAGGAAACTCTCCACCATCACCTTGCTGTAATTTGGTATAAATATGGGCAGCACCTTCATTGATGATGTATTCCTCTTGAATCCCCTTGATCCATTCACTATATACCTCCATGATTGAAGTTGTAGCGCATGCCCACATTCTAGACAATGCATCCGCCACTACATTGTCCTTCCCGGGTGTGTAGGATATCTCAAAATCATATCCTTGAAGTGTGGCCAGCCATCTCTTTTGCTTTGGAGAAAGATTTGGTTGGGAGAGGAAAAATTTCAGCACCCTATGATCACTTCTCACCTTGAAATGAGCACCATAAAGATAGTGATGCCACTTCTTGACGGCATGAAGTATGGCTAGCATCTCTTGCTCATAAACATGAAGCCCCATCTCCTTTTCGGTAAGCTTTCTGCTTTCAAATGCAATGACTCCATGCTCTTGATACAAAACTGCCCCAATTCCTCTACCACTTGCATCCGCCCTCACATAAAATGTCTTTGCAAAATCCGGACATACAAGTATAGGGGCTGAAGTGAGCAACTCCTTGAGCTCATTGAAGCTCTTGTTGGCAATGGAATCCCAAAAGAAAGCCTCCCTCTTGAGCAAGTTGGTAAGAGGTGCCGCAATGGATGCATAATGTTGCATGAATCTTCTATAACAACTCTTGTGAGATAGAGCATATGCAAGCTGAAATTTCTGCATTTGTAGGCATGTCTCCATCCACAAGGCTTTCCTTAACTCCACCTCCCGGATCAAACGGAAACTCACCATCCTCCGTGATGAAAGAATGGTCTTCAAGTGACTCCTCATGTGCTTCTTCATTGCAATCCTCCCATTCCTCAATGTCATGAGAGTCATCCTTGTTCTCTTCCTCATCCATGAGGATCATAGTGGCCACAATCTTCTTTGATTTGCACACATGCCCGGGTGACCACCTCTCTTTGCACTTGAAACATAGCCCTTTGCTTCTCAACTCCTCAATCTTTGGATCATCCATTCTTTGAGTCTTCTTGAAGGGTTGAAAGGGCTTCTTCTTCATGAAGTCACTACTCTTTTTGGCATCAAATTGATGTATCCCATTCTTTGGCTGTCCACCCCCAAATGATGTAGGAGTTCTTGGATTAGAGGATGGTAATGTAGAGGTAGGACCTTTCCCAAAATTGTAAGAAGTAGTGGTTGGTTTGAGTGTGTCTTTGGTGAAGGTCATGGGCTGAGACCTCTTGTACTTTGGCTCATAGAGTTCGGCTAACCTCATAGCTTCTTTGAGAGAGCTAGGCCTTTGAGCCAACACATCCGCCTTGATGAAGTGTTCAAGCCCATGCACAAACTTTTTCATCTTCATGTCTTCACTCAAGACTTCCACGTACATTGAAAGCTTCAAAAATCTCTTGATGTAACCTCTCACCATCATCCCCTTTTGAGAAAGCTCATACCATTCTTCATGGTATCGATCGAGCACTAAGGCCAAGTTCATCTCCCGCTTCAATCCTTCCCAAGTTGATGGCGTGTTCCCTTGTTTGACCAAGTGCCTCCACCATTGATGAGCATAATCTTCAAGATGTAAGGAGGAAAATCGTACCATATCACGCTCACTTTTTGGGTAAAGTTGGAAATAGGTGTCAAGCTTGGTAGCCCACTCCTCCAACTCTTGCGGAGATGACCCGTCACCTTTGAACTTTGATAGTGAGATTTTGTCTTTGACATCCTTGGAAGATATGTGGGATGGGTTATCATGTTGGGTAGAGGGCTTGAATCTTTGCATCTTCGAGTATGACTCCATAAATTGTGCAAAGTCTTTGTAATCCCTCTTGATGATATTCGACAATTCCATCCACTTCTCGTGAGCATCCCTTTGTCTTTGGGCAAAGGACATTTGATTCCAATCGAGTGCAATCTCCTCATCATTCACAAACACCTCATCCTCTTCCCTTGAATGCATTGCCCTAGAAAAGGTAGGACCCTTTGATGCATTGAGGTGAGACAAACCCGAATGAAAAGAAGGAGGAAACATGTTCTTGACAAGAGGTCTCCGTGCATCCGCCATGAATCCCCGAGTGGATGCTCCCAATGGATCCTCTTGTACGGCCTTCATGGAATCCTCATTCAAGATGCCCTTGCCTTTTCTTTGTTCATAGTCACCATAGTTCCCATGCTTTTCTTGTGCTTGAGACTTCCCAAACTTGTCCTCCATCACACCAATCCGTGAGGATAATGTTTCAAAATGAGAATCAAGCTTGGAGTCTAAGGTCTCCAACCGTTGTACAAGCATTTGCATGAGGCTGTCATGGTTAACCGCCGCTTGTGTCCCTTGAGAAATTTGATTATGTACATTGCCCCCATTGTCTTCATTGATGAATGCATCCCTTGCATCCATATTACCTTCCATGTCCTCATCACCAATGATCATTTCTTGCACAACATCCCCACCCTTGCGTGGTCTTCCCTTCGGCATAGTGAAGAAATGCAAGATATTGGTAGAATGCCCAAATGATGTCGGAATTGGACAAAAGAAGGTTCTATGGGTAGGTAATGGTGTCTACTATCCTCCCAAATGAACACAGTAAGAATTAGGTGTGGGCAAGTACTCTCTGTTTTAGGGTTTGTGCGGGACAGCTGAAAGTAGTAATTTGGCTCTAAAACACAAAATATATGTCGGAATTAGGATTTTGACGGCTCTATAGAAAGCTAACGGAAGATAGAACCTACCCCTAAAAGCATTTTGATTCAGTCAAAGTGGAAGTATATTCTGTTTGACTTTGACCAAAAAGTCAACATGACTACTTTGACCGAGATTGTGATATCCGATTAAGGGGTTCTATGGCTCATTTGAAAACTCTCAAGGAGTAGAATAGAGTCGTGTAATCACTCGGACCTAATCCCAAAAACCCTAGGACTGAATTAGGGTTTTGTAAAATCCTAAAAATTCCCAAAATTCGGTCCCAAAGCTCAATCCGGCTACAAATGATTGGTGTTTCTCCCCTTGGTAGTTGTGAATAACTCTTCAAGTGTATCCATGGGGTAAATCTCCAATCAATAAGCTTGTTTGGCTCCCTTGTTGGAAAAATTCCGCTAGAGTCTCCTTTGTAATTGGAACCAAATCTCAAATGAAAATGCAACTTCTCAAATCACAATGCAATACTCTTTGTATCCCACAATGTCATGAAAGATCATATGCACTCTTTGTCCATCAAAGCATTTGCAATATCCACACAATATGATGGAAAAGGGGCCCCATTGCCCAAATGCATCCACAAAGTCGATGGTGAGGATTGTTGAGGACGCACGTTGAAGCTTGCCGATCTCCCGGCCAAGCTCTTCTCACCCCTTCACCGAGTTTTCCTCCAAGGTGAAGGTTGAGGCCATTTCTTCACACCGGTGTACCTAATCCCCCTTTGTACCGCTTTACCAAGCAATCACGGCACAAAGAGTTCAAGCCATTCTCCCCTTGGCCTCTCCAACCAATGCCAAGGTACCCTCACACATTGCTAGATTTTATAGAAACTTGAAGTGATAGCAATGGTGAGTGTAGGTACAAAATGATGTGGATAATATCAAATGATAGAACAAGTTTGTTGGCTTACAAGTATTGAGCATGACTCATGCCCTTTTACAATTTAGAACTCATCAATAAAGCATGGACTCATGCCTCAATCCATCATCCAAAAGCTCCAACACAAACCAACAATTCACAATGCCCTCACCATGGCATTTGCATAAGCATTTGTTAACCACAATCAAGGCATTTGCAATTGCATTCCAACAATCCCTTTCACATCATATTGACAAATGCATGCTTCCAAAACTTATGCTCTCTTATGCCCATGTGTAAAACATAGCATTGGCATGGCTATGTATAGCATCCATAGTGTCCATATGGCATCAAGATGAGCATGAGGGACTCCAAAAACATTGCATAAGCTTGCTATTCCATCAATGGCATGCCAAATGAGACATAATGAAGAAAATCCCCCAAAATGTGATCTATGAATTGGCCAAGCTCATGTGGAATCAATTCCTTTCACCATTGCCATCAATAATGCATGGAGAAGCAATATTGGCATGTGAATGGTCAAGCTTTAATGGTTAATTTCTGAAAATTAGGGGAGTTTGAATGTGTCCAACCCTAATCCATTCCCAAGCTTCACCAAATGCTTCAAACTTGCAAGAAATTGATCAAATCACTCACCAATGTCATCCGGAAAGCTTCAATGGAAAAAATTGTTGAAGAAGCCTCTTGTAGGAGAAAAACGTGGCCTCTCTTTGCTCTCAAATTTGCAGCCAAAGAACACCATTTCTCCCTCTCCATTGGACATGAAATGCTCCCCAAAATCTCACCAAAAGGGCTAAAACACTTAGCAATCCTTCATGAAGCTTGTGGCTAAGCTTCATAGCTTGGAGGAGGCATGGAAGAGGCGACGAAAATCAGCGAAAATCAGCCCAAAATTCAGCGTGGAAGTGAAAATCAGTCCCATTGCTAGTCTCCATGCTCATTGAGAGAAGAAATCACCATAATATGATGCTTATCAAGTGTCTAAGAGCTTAGCAATGCAAGATTTCTCACAGCCATGGAAGAATGAACAAAAGCTCTCCAATCTTGCGAAAAATTTGCAAGAAAGAGGCTCAAATGAAAGATCTCAAGGAGCTCTACAAAAACCCTAAGGTTTGGCATCAAAACGGGTAAAGGAAGAGCATCCCATGGCAATGGAAAGCTTGAGGAAGAAGAAGATGATTACTAAACGTGATTAGCAGAAAAGTTAATTGCAATTAGTCACTTGCCCTAAGTTTTGGCCCGACTGCCCCAAATTTTTGGTCCAGAGACCCAAAATTTGGTCCAAAAATGGCAAAATTGACCAAAATCACTCAAAATTCAAGCAATTTCCATGAAATGCTCACCATCTCCATGAGATTAAGCAAGATTAGAGAAGATTTGTCAAGAATCACTCAAGGATTGCAAGAAAATGAGAAAAAAAATGAAAGAAACTCAAATTTTCAAGCAAATTTTCCCAACAACCCATGCATGCCCATGATCAAAATCAAGAGCTCTGATACCAATTGGAATGAAGGGATGTAATGCATGAAAAATATGAGTAATCACCATGTAAACATGATGCCTAAGTGTGTTTAGTCTCTCACCAAGAGAATGGAAATAGCCTTCCACAAGCCAAGAGAGAAGCCATGAGCTCCAAGAAACATAAATTTCCATTTCTAAAAATGATCATCAAAAGTTACAACCATGGTCCAAGTCCCCTCTTTTATACATGGACTTGTCCCATTATTAACCCTATTGAATAAAGTTCCTACTTTATTACATAATTTATAGATTTTTTTTTAAATTTTCTCTTGTTTTCTTTTGTTTTTTTCTCCTTTTGTTGTTTTTTTTGTTTGTTTATTTGTTTGTTTGTTTTTTTACTAATAAATTTTGTGCCAATTACAAAAAATATAAATCCACTAATTATGCACTCAATTACAAAATTCTAAAAAAAATACAAATAAAAAATGCAAGCTACTTTAATTATGCAAGACTTTACAGAATTTTAAAAAATGAACAATGGATTCAAATACAAAAATAAAAATTGTTATTTTTTTCTTTTTTTAAAAAAATAAATTTAATTGTTTTTTTTCTTTTTTTTTCTTTTTCTTTTCTCTTCTTTTTTCTTTCTTTTTTTTCTATCTTTTTTTCTCTTTTTTTTTTTAAAAAAAATTTTTTTGCTTGTTTTTTTATATTTATTATTATTATTATTATTTATTTAAAAATACAAAAAAAACATGAAAATTTAAAAAATAAAAAAAATAAAAAAAATTTGAATATGCACCTACCTTATCCTCCATGCTCCACCGCTCGCCCGGATTCTGCGCCGGCGCACCGATTCTTCAATGCACCGCCTCTCCACTGCCAGCTGCCTTTTCCTGCTCACTCAGGCGCCCTCCACCTCGACTCCAACTGCGTTTTTTTCACTTCGACGCCTTCCCCTCCAACTGCCTGCAGCCTCCGTCTGCTCCTTCGCTTCCTCTTCCAGCCTCCGTTGCTCTTCCGCTTCCCACTTCCAGCCGCCGTTGCTCTTCCAGCTGCCGTTACTCCTTCGCTTCCTACTTCCATTTACTCCTTTCAGCTGCTGCCGACCCCTCAGCCTCCACTTTCAGTCGACCGCCCACAGTTGCACGTTCTGCAACGCTGTCGGCCCTTCTACCAGCCTTCTGTACTAGCAGCGCTCGATGCCAACGGCCCCCTCCACACAGAGCCCGATGCCGACGACGCCCTCCTCGATGCAGCGCTGGACGCAGGCCCTTCCACAGCGCTTCTGCAAGCTAGAATGTCAACGTAAATATATATATATATATATATATATATATATATATATATATATATATATATATATATATATTAGCTGCTTCGTATAAGCCGGCCCCTGCTCCTCCTACCAGCGCTTCTGCAGCCAACGCCAGCCACCCCAACTGGCCGCCTTCTCTGCATGTATATATATATATATATATATATATGTCTATTTTTCTCTTTGCTGCGTTTATGGAGACGCCTCCCCACACAATAACAAATCAAAACAATAAAAGAAAGAAGGCCGCTTCCACTACTTCCTACCTACCTCTCGCCAACCCCGTCACAAATGCAACAACAGAAAGTACTTAAATCTGATTAATGGCGGGATTTCTCTACCGCATTGGGATTTTAATTTATTTTATTTTATTTTTGCTTCTAATCAAAAAAACCGAAAACATACAAGGCGCCCTTGAGATCACACACTCAATGCCCTTGCAAACTCTACTCTAATCTACCCTAATCCACGATTTTGCAATCAATGGAGCACTTAGTATGAAGTAATGGTTAACACCCTTCACTAACTTAGGTGTGCGTTCCCCGGCAGCGGCGCCATTGTTTGGGACATCATAGCATAGCGGAGGCTACACTCCAACCCACACACTTTGTCAATCCGTGAATGCAACCCGGTTAGCGCATAGAGGCTATCCCGAATGGGAGAAGATTAGTTAACCACACACTAATGACTTCTAGTCCTACTCAATCCTTCTTCAACACTCAAGCAATCAATCTAACATAATCAAAGCATCAAGATTAGGCTACACTTAAGCATAAAAATGCAACTTATGCAAAGAATCTAACATGCAAAGAGCTATCACACAAGCCTCAACTACACATCATTTCATGCACAAGCTTCATCACATGAACTCTACAAATCAGATTTTAGCATCAAAACATCATTAAGATATCTAGATTAGCAAGTGTGTAGACCATAACCTCATATCATTGAAAATGTAGAGAATAGAGAGTACAAGATTGAAGCAAGAATGGAGATGGAGAGCCTTGGGAGAGCACATGAGAAGGAGCTATGGAGCAAGCTCTCTCTATGAGCCTCTCAACCAAATGACCAAAGAGTCCTCACTAGCTCTCAAATGGGCCACCTTTTATACAAAAACTCTAGAACTCCCAAAAGTTCCCATGTGGGATTATTGTCAAACCCTCTCCCACATTCATCTACAACTTGGAACTCTTTTCAAGAGCCCTAAGTGTCTTTTTTGTTGCATCCTTGCATTGATCTTCATTTGTCATGCAACAATGGAGTAATTGATTCCCAAAATGTGAGATTTTTCCCAAATTACCTAATATTGACTTGCATATAGTTTCTTGGATGGATTCTCCAGTTACAATCAAGTGTCAATTGATCCGAAGGATCGACACAAGACAACCTTTTGTTGAAATATACAAGTGAATAGGGTGTGTGTGGGAACAAGCTCTTGGATAGAGGCTGTAAAAGAGGAGATGTAATTGTGAAAGAACCTGTGAAAAGGTGAGAAGAATCTACTGGGAGAGAATAAAGGGTAGCATGAGAGAATTTAGGAGTGTGGAGATATTCTGGGAGATATTCAGGGAAAAGAGAAGAGGTGGAGAGAATCAGGCAAGAGGTGGAGATATTCTGGGAGTGAATCATGGAGAAATCAATGGGATTTGATGCTTGATGTAAACTCTATAAATTGAGGCATAGCCCTAATGAGAATTTGCTGGTTTTTGAGTATCCATGCCTACATTAATCTATTCTTTAATTACGTCTTAATCATTTGCTAATCACTTTGTTAATGATGTTGATTCTAGTGTTTGATCCACCATAGCTCATCATTATGCTCAAATTTCAACATGGTATCAGAGCCATGCCTAGAATCAATCAGATTTATGAGCCCATTAGTTAATTAATTAGAATTAGTAGAAGATTAGCAAAAAATCAAATTTTTAGTGAGTTTTCACTTCTCCCCTTCACCCTCAGCCAGTGGAGGATCTCTAGCACCTTGTACACATCAAATTAGGGCAAAATCTTCTAACCATAGCTAGCTAACATCCTTGGCTTCAAGCCCATCAAGAAAACGCAGCAAACCGCCAGCGCATTCAGGAGAACTCCATGTTTTTTTCAGTGCAGTTTTTTCTGACAGTTTTGCAGATCTTGTGCTCATCAAGTCAAATTTCTTCAATTCCTCCTAGCCCAAGGGGTAATCAAGCATGCTCTACAAGCTGGTGAAGACAGAATTCAATTTCATCAAGTCTACATTGAGATCCAAGCTCTTCATCAAATTTGCAGGTGACTTTGGTAAAACAGAGATTAAGCTTTCAATATTTGGTCAAATCTTGTGTTTCTTGGCTTAATCCTCTACTAGACTCATTGCTATTAATGCCTTTGAAAGCATTTGAGCTCAATTTAAGTGGAAGGCACCAAATCTGGACTCCCCACATACTCTGTTTTCTGCACACAAAACAGAGCATTAATTTGTTAATCAGTGATTAATCAGTACTAATCATTGTACTTTGGTGCAATTGAGGGTTCAAATCAACCATTAGGTATCTGATACAGATTCCTAAAGCTTCAGATTGCAAATCGGAGTTGGTTTGATACTCCAACCATCCCGTACAAATTGGTTACCCTTAATTTAGTATAATTTCTGGTGATTTTATGCTGATAAAATTGTTGTAATCATCTATTAAACACCAGATTGAGTTGTAAAAGGGTAGACACTGCCCTTGAATCTTGAAATTGGATCAAGAGGTAAGACCCCCTTCACATCACCATGAGTTCAGCACAGGAAATAGCCAAATTTCATGGGGAACAGTTTTATACATGGCAGACAAAAACCATGTATTTGCTGATGAGGAAAAATCTGTGGGGATTAGTTGAAGGGAGAGATGAATGCCCAGAGAGAGGAGAAAATGAGTGGAAGAGTAGGAATGAAAAAGCATTGGGACTTATTGCACTCAGTTTAAATGATGAAATCATTCATCACATCACAGGGATACAGTGGGCAAAAGATGCATGGGATGAACTCAATAAGTTATTTGGTACACAAGCAAAAAATTCAAAGATAAATCTTTTAATGCAATTCTACAAATTGGACATGAAGGAAAGTGAACCTTTAATCACACACTTGAACAAATATAAAAGCATTAAGCAACAGCTGGCAGCTATTGGGCAAAAAGGTAGAAGATGATGAAGCATTAGCTGTACTTCTGAAGAGTGTGGACAAAGGAGATTATGAAAACATTGTAGCAACACTAAAGAATGTACCTGAATTGAAGATACATGAGATAGAAGAAGCTCTACTAGAGCAAGAGAGCAGAGGCAAAGAGAAGAAAGGGCTCGACTCAACAGTAGGAGAGGAAAAAGCATTCTTCACTCGAGGAGGATTCTCTCGAGGACGAGGATGAGGAAGAGGCAGAGTAGGAGGGAGGACCTTCACTTGCCACAAATGTGGAAAGCCAAGACACATGGCGAGAGACTGCTACAGCAAACCCAGTGAAGAAGGAACGACATCGGCAAACTTCATGGAGGCTCCAAGGGAAGTGGAGTCGGATCATCTTTTCTGAGAGAGAGAGAGAGAGAGAGAGACCCCACAACCCAATGTAACCTGCCCCAATAAAGTAAAACCACCTCTGAGCCACCGATGATGTAGACCACGTGGTAGATGTATGTGTGAGCACTTTAGTCAAGGTCGCAGGCACTTATAGTAGCCTTGGACACATAGAGAGAGAGAGTGTCAAGGACTATGGAGTTTAGGGACTTGAGGCACTGGTCGCGGACTATCAAGTAAGAGGGAAACTTAGTATAGGGTCCAGGTGTGCTAGGATTATTCACTTGAGGGGAGGTGTTGAAATATACAAGTGAATAGGGTGTGTGTGGGAACAAGCTCTTGGATAGAGGCTGTAAAAGAGGAGATGTAATTGTGAAAGAACCTGTGAAAAGGAGAAAGAATCTACTGGGAGAGAATAAAGGGTAGCATGAGAGAATTTAGGAGTGTGGAGATATTTTGGAAGATATTCAGGGAAAAGAGAAGAGGTGGAGAGAATCAGGCAAGAGGTGGAGATATTCTGGGAGTGAATCATGGAGAAATCAATGGGATTTGATGCTTGATGTAAACTCTATAAATTGAGGCATAGCCCTAATGAGAATTTGTTGGTTTTTGAGTATCCATGCCTACATTAATCTATTTGCTAATTATTCACTAATTATATCTTAATCATTTGCTAATCACTTTGTTAATGATGTTGATTCTAGTGTTTGATCCACCATAGCTCATCATTATGCTCAAATTTCAACACCTTTGCTACTGAAGAAGGCATCTTTGCCTATCGTGTTATGCCATTTGGTCTAACAAATGCACCTGCAACCTTTCAGCCTTAATGAGTCATGTATTCAGGGAGTATCTTAGGCTCTTTCTTGAGATCTTCATGGATGATTTATGTGTTCACTCACAAGAGCGTGATGATCATATAGAACACCTCAGACTTGTGTTTCAAAAGTGTCAAGTTTATCGTATATGCTTGAATCCTGACAAGTGCAAATTCATGGTAAGACAAGGGAAAATTTTGGGCCATATTGTTTCTCGCAATGGCATTTCAATAGATATGGATAAAATTGATGTCATTGTCTCATTACCTCGGCCTATCAACCCTAAAGGGGTACAAATATTCATGGGACATTGTGGCTATTATCGTCGATTCATCTACATGTACGCTGTCCTAGCCAGACCATTATATGCTCTTCTTGTAAAGTTTAATTGGATTGAAGAGTGTGAGGAATCCTTTGAAAAGTTGAAGCAAGCATTAGTGTCTACACCCATCTTACGGGCACCAGATTGGAACCAAATCTTTCATGTCTATATTGATGCTTCAAACTTTGCAATTGGATGTATTTTGGCTCAATCGGGAGAACATAATAAGGATTTCCCAATCTCATATGCTAGTCGACAGTTGAACAATGCTGAGAAGAATTATACCACAACAGAAAGAGAAGGTTTGTCCATGATATATGCAATGAAAAAGTTTCGCCAACAAATTTATATTTTTTGTGGACCATCAAGCACTGCTATATTTGGTGAATAAGCCTTGTGCAACTGAAAGGATTGTGAGGTGGTTTGTCATCCTTCTTGAGTTTGATTTTGAAGTGGCAGTCCGAAAAGAAACAACTCATCTTAGGGCAGATCATTTGTCTCAAATCACCTCTGGAAAAGCTCCTGTGGGTGTGGATGATGATATGTTAGATTCAATACTTTTCCTTGTAGAGACAGCTCCTAAATGGTCTGAACCCATCTTAGAAATTTTGACAACTGGGCAGATACAACTAGCGGGTCCTAATGTGGACCTATGGTGACCATTCAAGTTAATCTTAGGGAGATTATATCGTCAGGGTAATGATGGAGTGTTGCGGCTTATACCTAACCCTGACCAATATGAGGAGATCTTGGAATGGGCACATGAGGGTATTGGTGGAATCCATGCATCAGCTACTACTTGTGTGCAACGTATAACTCAGGATGGGCAATGGTGGCCTACCATGCATGCGGATGCTGAAAAATTTGTTCGTAACTGTGCTTCATGTCATATTCAACAACCAATTCATAATGTCACATTATTCCAAATTTCAACTACACCAAGTTGGAGTAAGTATATTGTGGACTATCTTCAGCATGGTCATACTGATCGAACAATTCCTAAATATCGAAAGCGTGCTATTGAAGTTGAAGCGGCCAATTATATGCTGATAGTAGAGGGCCAACTCTACAAGAGGGGCAAGGATGGCAACTTGCGCATGTGTGTATGTGAAGCTGACTACTTGAAAATCTTGACTCATGCACATGCAGGTGTTGGGGGTGGACACTTTTCGGGCAATACCACAGCTAAGTTGATTAGGTGGTCTGGGCTTTGGTGGCCAACCTTACAAATAGATGCCGAAGAATATGTAAAACGTTGTGATGATTGTCAAAGGGCCAAACCTCCCATCACAAAGGACAATATGCCATTGCGGCCTATGTTAAGCACACGTGCTTTTGCCAAATGGGGTATTGATTTTGTCGGTCCCATTAAACCTCCACCTCGTCACACACATGCTGAATATATTATAGTCGCAACTGGCTATTTGACCAAATGGGTAGAGGCAAAGGCTACAGTAAAAAATGATGCCAGAACCACAGCCAAGTTCTTGTATGAGTACGTGTTTACACGCTATGGTTTACCTATTGAAATTGTTAGTGATTAAGGTGTGCACTTTGTGAATGAGGTCATAGAGTTTTTACTTCAAGAAATTCTGGTAATTCACAAGTGTTCTGCACCATATCATCCCCAGACCAATGGTCAAGCTGAGAGTACTAACAAGATTCTCTGCACAGCACTCACAAAGATTGTTGAGGGACATAGGACCTGTTGGGAGCAAAAGTTGCACTCAGTTCTTTGGGCATATAGAACAACCTATAAAACATCTGTGGGCACAACCCCATTTGAGCTTGCTTTTGGGCTAGATGCAATTCTTCCCATTGAATTTCTTGTACTTACTCTACGAGTTGCTAAACAATTGGACTGGACTAGTCATGAGCTTTCTCAACGCATTGATGAATTGGAAAAGCTTGATGAGACCCTCTTATTGGCGGTAATGGGGATGTATGCCAAGAAGAGGAGACAAAAGCAATGGTATGATCAAAATGTAACAACTGGCCGATTCAAAAAAGGGGACCTTGTGCTCTTGTACACACTTAAGAATCATAAGCGAAAGCTGAAGAAACGTGGCATAGGACCGTTTGTGATTAATGAGCTTACTCCTAGTGATGCAGTGTGTTTAGAGACACTAGAAGGTGAGCAAATGCCTAACTTCATTAATGGAAGTCGTCTCAAGAAATACAATGAACCATTAACTGAAGCCATGCTTCAACAAATGTATGCTGCCCACATAGAAAGAAGCACATGACCTACTTAAACGTCAGGCTCAAGAAGAAGCTAAAGCTAGAGTTGCAAAAGCCAAGGAGCGTCGCAAGGCCTATGTGTTGACCTTAGAGTTGGCTACTGATGAACAATATGTCGATCCTTTCAATATTCACATGTGTCTTCATCTTCATGAGACTACCTACTTTGTCTCTTTCTTAATTGACTCTGGTGCAGATTATAATGTTCTCTCATTTGACACATGGGTAGCCTTGGGACAACCAACACTTGTGCACATTCCTATTGACTTACGAAGCTTCTCAGGTGAAGATAACCCTATAGAGGGAAAATGTGTCATTATGATGTCCATTCAGGATCACCAGATATCAATTCCCTTTTATGTGGCTAGAATGTTGTATTGAATCACCAGTTGTCCCAACTTCTCCTTGTTACACAATTCCACCATCAACTTGTGTACCTAAGACAAATCCAACTTTACATGAGTCTCCTTTGAGCATCGATTCTAGCACTTCACTGCCTAAATCCTCTTATCTTGCTCAAATTCCTCGACAATTGCTATCCTTCCCACCTCTTAAGAAGGACATACCCAAAACCAAAGGTAAGGCATTAACACTACAATTGAAGCTCTTTGGTAGATCAGTGTTTGAATAGTCTCACTTTTACTAATGTGGTTCCTTATGCCTTCATAGGATTGTGTTCTTTTTGAGATGATCTTATCTACATTGTTTTTGATAGGGATTGTAATGATGGATATGAGTGTATAAAGTTTGAAGTTTCTAAATTTCATTGTTCTATGCCCAGATACCTCCTGATGGATACTTGGCGAGATACATGTCCACCATGCATTGACCCTGATAATACTCAACCTGAACATCGCGGGGGTTATAGTGCTCCTCCTTTTCAAACTCATTCTAGGTACTTTTATGCTCCCTTAGGTGAAATTTGTTGTGGGCATCACTAGGTCACTTTATTCTATCAACAGCATCATCCATTTCTACATTGTCAAGAGTGTGCACGACTCTATTAGGGGAAGCTTCACACATTTGTTGGCTATGCCGCTTCGCTCTTACTTTCGACGATATGGCACGGGCTTAATGAAACAAATTGTGGGAATTACACCCCAACGTCATAACCTTCTTGATGTGAGAGTACCAGACCGAGGACCAAATCAATGTAGATTACCTGAGGAGATTCAAGCACAACAATGGAGGGATACATGCATAAATGACTTGCAACCACCTATCTTGCAAGCCCTTCTTCCCCCAGCCTCAACATGTCAATTTTGGATCACTATGAGCACCTATATTGAGAAATTCCAAAATCGGAATTGTCTGCTTAACCTTCCCATAGAACCAATGCCATATTTTAGCGTGAGGAAGCACTCCTTCCTCTACCACCTTCTCCAGAGGCTGGCTTTTGTACAGGGTTGTCCTTGCATCATGAAGTGATTGATACCATCTTTCCAGTAGAAGTGGACACGGATCCACCGCCAGTGCAAGGGTAAGCTCATCAACTTCACAATAAGATCAACAAGCCAGGGCACTTTTCTCCCACTGGGTTTTTCCCCTCGGCTATATTCGGTGATTGGCACCAATAACAAATTTTATTCTTTTCTTTAAGACATTTTGCAGAGATCTCATCTAAACAAGAGCATACAAACATGCCCCAATAGTCCACCTACCGTGCACACAAATTATGAAGGGGGGAGACATGGAATGCCTAAGAGAAGCAATCTGCACATCAGCAATACATCAAGACAAACGCACAACATCAACGAGCACTACAACAGGTGTATTAAAATCATAACCTTTTGTTCTTTATGTGCTTTTCACTTTTGCATATATTGTTTGCATGTTCACAAACAGTTGGCTGGTTTAAGTTTTAAATTAGTTGTTACTATGTGGTGAGTGATTTCTAGATTCTTAGAGGACTTAGTAGAAGATATTTCTATTTGAAGACGG
The DNA here is from genome assembly GCF_041138505.1 of Cibotium barometz. Classification (NCBI taxonomy): domain Eukaryota; kingdom Viridiplantae; phylum Streptophyta; class Polypodiopsida; order Cyatheales; family Cibotiaceae; genus Cibotium; species Cibotium barometz. The sequence continues at coordinate 5,777,764 of NC_141055.1, forward strand.
TGTAAGATATATGGCAACGGAGTATGCCAAGTTCTTATGCTCTCGAAGTATATTAGCTATCCTTAGTGGTAGCTACCTCTTAGGTATGGTCTAAGTGCTACGATTAATAAAAAATTTACGAAACACATGCCCTAAAAAATATATACAAGTGACTCGAAACATGACGTGTCTACGGCCATGTGGAATGCTTGGAAGGACCTTGGATTGTCTTAGCACCTTGGGGCCGATGCCTTGGTTTCCATGGGGTGAACACTGATGTCTAAAAGATTAAGAAGAAGACCTTCAAGGACTCTATCGCCTTGATAGATGCTGGTAGGACTCTGGGGTACATTATGGGTCCTCGAGACCGATGCCCTCATCTTCATGGGGTACTCCTTATGTCAAAAAGAAAGAAAAGGGTCTGTCGCCCTTGAGATACTTAGCGACCTTTAGATTCTCTTGGCGGAGGTCTCTTGGCCATTGCTTGGGTCTCATTGGGATGTAACCTTCCTCTTTATCAAGCTAAAAGTAATAATTCTCTTTAATCTTCTGCTCTTTACACCAAAAAAAAAAGAAGAAGAAAGAAAGAAAGGTCCAACCACCATGGCTTATATTTAGAAGTAGGGTTGCCACTTAGGAATAACTTAAACACTTGTAGGACATTGGGACTGTAACCTGCGATGTACAAGCACACTTGCCTTTGCATAGCACTATCTACCACTTAGTCTCACTTTGACTAGTCTTTACTCGCTTCTTTTAGCACTCTTTAAAACTCTAATCGGCCTTTTCACTTGCATGCTCACGTGTGAGATTGTCATTGCTGGTTTTTTTTCAACAAAAGAAGGCTTTACTTGTCTTCCATTGTTTTTTGCAGCTTTTGTTTCTACCGCGCCCGAGAACGTGCGCGATTTAGGAAGGGGGAATGTTCCACGGGAACACTCACGGGAACACGGATTATAGAAGGAGGCCGGAAGTAATTAATGCGAGAGAGCGGGATTGTAGCCATGGGAACATAACGACGCACATAATTTTTTCATATTTTTGTGCCGAAGTGCAATGTAAATCGTTTTAGGCCAATGTGGGTTCTAAATGAGAGATCTAAGTGTATTAAGCAAGGCTCACTTATGGGGTTGTCCGCCCATGTGTGAAACAAGCCTAGGGTTAGTAACATCTCTATAAAAGAGATGTTAGCTAAAGAAAGAGTATGTTTTTGGCCATTCTCATAAGCTATTGAGTGAAGCTCTTGAGCTCTCAAGCTATGGCAACTCTCTAACTCTCTCTATTGTACTCTAATGAGCATCAAGCTCCAATGAGTATAGCTCCACTTCTTTCTCTTAATCTGTTTTAGCATCATTGAAGTAGATTAATCTATGATTAGTTGAATGCTTCTTTCTTTCTCTTGTGTATGCATGCTTATAGTGTGTGTGTGTGGTAGTCTCCATTGATGCAAGCTCTTGCCCACTTCATTGGCAATGAGTTATTCATGGATAGACTCTCTCTATGAGCTTGTGGGTTTGTGAATGTTACATTCTATGCTTGCTTAAGCTTGTGGGTTAGTAGATGCACGCTTATGGGTTTGCTGGCATTAGGGAAAGCTAAGATTTAATCAATGTTGTTTGAATGGGATTAAGAGATTGCCATGCATTGCTTGTTCTCTTGATTAGTGTAGTGGGTTTAAGGGATTGAGAGATTGATTGAGGTGTTGAATGGTTGAATCGTCAAGTGGTGGTTCGTGTATGTGAGCTCTCCCGCAAGGGATAAGCCTTCATGCACTAATCGGGTCGAGTCCTCGGATTGACATTGTGTTTCTCAACACATTTGTTGATCGGTAGTACTCTATAAGCACTATATTGCACGGTAGAGAGAGCCGCTCTTCAGTGTATAGGTGTAAGAACCTCCCCTTCTGATCTTATAATTATTCCCCTCTGAAATAAAAGAAAGATCTTGTTTTTACCTAGAGAGAAAATATCTAGAGAGAGGTAATTCAAAATTGAGATATTTTTGGATATAAAAATCCTCCTAGTGTCTAAAATGGTTTTCCTTGAAATAGAAATCCAAAAAAGAACTTTCCAATGTGCAATTGAAATTAATTGAAAATAGGTATAAAGGACCTTAGCCTAAGGGTCCAGATTTTTAAAAATTTTGGATTATGTTCCAATTAAGGTTCTTATGGACCAATAGGATCAATCCAAGTGTAGGGAGGAGATAAATTTAAGAATAAAAGAAAAACCCCCTAAAAATGAGTAAATGCTCACATAAGATGAAGAGTGGTCTAAGGACCAAAGAAAAGAATTAAAAATTTAAATTTTGATACCTCAGTGTGGGGATCTCTCCTCATGAAGTAGGCACCTTTTTCTCATTATTACTCTCAATTTTTAATCAATAAAATGAGATATTTTCATCTCTCCTCTCTCCTATTCCAAAACTAGATCCAAAAAGTAAGCTGAACTAACCCAAAAATGACCAAAATTGACCAAACTAATCTGAGAAATTCTAGAATCAGTTTGCTTGGTTAGAGGCTCACTATTTCCTATAAATAGAAACCTCCCCCTTTGTAAAAGCTTAATGGTATTTATGCACTGTTACTCTACTCCTGTCATCCTGAGCCATCTACATTGAACTTTTTAATAATTCAATTATTTTTGGCCTAATCCTCTCCAAATTGAATTGGTAGCCACTATTGCTTCAAACAATAGTAGAACCCTCAAGCCCTCAAGCCCTCAAGCCAAAGGACAGCTTACAAGCTCCATGTAAGCTAATTTTCTTACTTGTTTATAAATTTTAATAAAAAATCTATGGTTTTCTTGATTTCTATGAATTGTTGATGATTGAATTAAATTCAAATGCTATGCCTTTGATGAAAAGGCCACCCCCTTCTCTTCTTACATTCCAACCCTTCTTAATCTTAGAAAGATTAACTAAGTGATTAATTAAACTCTTCTTATTGTTTACTCTCTTGAATTTAGAAAATTGTATAGATTAGAGTTCTATAATTTTAAATTAGATTAATTAAGTTAAATAGAGAAAGATAAAAATGAGAAATCGTCAGTCCTTCTCTTCTTACATTCCAACCCTTCTTAATCCTAGAAAGATTAACTAAGTGATTAATTAAACTCTTCTTATTGTTTACTCTCTTGAATTTAGAAAATTGTATAGATTAGAGTTCTATAATTTTAAATTAGATTAATTAAGTTAAATAGAGAAAGATAAAAATGAGAAATCGTCAGCCATACAAAGGAGGTTATGGTAAAATTTTTCATAATTTTATGAAAAAGAAAGTTTATTTTTATATTATTTCAAAAGAGTAATTTTCACCATTTTTGCATCTAAAAGAAATATTCTAATTACTCCATGTACATATTCACCTATGAATATACATGGATATCACTGATATTAATTATTAACTTTGATTTGTATGCATAGAAAGATGCATAAAGGAGTTTGTTTTGTTACAAAAGTGTTATTCTTATTAAATTTGATTTCTATGCATAGAAAGATGCATAATGAAATTTTTTATTACAAAAGTGCTATTCTTATTAAAATTGATTTCTATGCATAGAAAGATGCATAATGAAAATTTTTTTATTACAAAAGTATTATTCTTATTAAATTTGATTTTTATGCATAGAAAGATGCATAGAGGAATTTTTTTCCTATAAAAGTGTTATTCTTATAAAATTTGATTTCTATGCATAGAAAGATGTATAATGGACTTTTTTAATTACAAAAGTGTTATTCTTATTAAATTTGATTTCTATGCATAGAAAGATGCATAATGCATAGAAAGATGCATAAAGAAATTTTCTTATTATAAAAGTGTTATTCTTATTAAATTTGATTTCTATGCATAGAAAGATGCATAATGAAATTTTTTATTACAAAAGTGTTATTCTTATTAAATTTGATTTCTATGCATAGAAAGATGTATAATAGAATTTTTTATTACAAAAGTTTAATTCTTATTAAATTTAATTTTTATGCATGAAAGATACATAAAGGAATTTTTATTATTATTATAAAAGCATTATTCTTATAAAAATTAATTTTTATGCATGAATAGATGCATAAAGAAATTATTTTTATTTTAAAAGTGTTATTCCTATTAAATTTGATTCTATGCATAAATAGATGCATAAAAGGTTTTTTTTAAAGTGTTATTTCCATTGAAGTTGATTTTTATGCATAAATAGATGCATAAAGAATTTTTATATCAAAATTAGAATTCTCTTAAATTCTATGTTTAAATTCTATGAGTATTTGATAAATGAATAATTAAATACTCTAAGAGAGAAATTTCTGTCATTTTATATTCACTCGGATTGTAAAAAGAAAATTCAAGAAATCTATTGAGATCGAAATATTCAAATAAATGATAAATTTTTTTCTCATTGGAATTCGTAACTAATTTAGAAATCAGTTAAGTGAATATTCAAAGAAATAAATTTAGTAAAACACTAACTGAATTATCAAACCTTTTTGAGAAAGATAGTTCAGGAAAAATCTTATCCGACTCAAACCTTGAATCAGACTATGACCAAGACCAAACTCTTTCGTCAGTTTCGAGGAAAGAAGATGTGACTGGTTTAGAAAAGTACACTCAAAACTCCCGCCAAATCTGAAACTAAGTTTGAGACCCTTCGAATTGATCCGTGGATCAAGGTTATAGAATTCGAGGAATTCTAGTATGAAATTTCGAGTTTCGATCAAGAAGTTTTGGGGATACTGACTCAAGAAATACTCCTTGTATTGAAAAGAAAATCAAACTGAAAACTTGCATAGAAATCCTGTTTTCTTAAAGAAGTGTCTTATGCCAGAATGCTGGAGGGGACAGAGGGGTCTCACAGCTCATCTCTGAGCCACTAGATTCTCCATCAACAAGAGAATGCCCTATAGAAATATCAGGCATACTACCAAGGGGCTCAACCACTTTCTCTTTACCTTTATGTGATGTCATGTTAATCGGGATGTAAATGAATGATATGAGATGTGAATGGATGATATGTGATGTGAATGAATGTGATGTGATGTGAATTGGGAATGTGATTGAATGAGATGTGATGACATGTGAATCAGATAGATGTGAATGAATGGATGGATGGGATGTGATGTGAATAGATGTGATGAGATGTGATGTGAATAGATGTGATGCGATGTGATGTAAATCAGATAGATGTGAATGGATGATATGTGATGAAAATGGATGTGAATTTGTATGTGAAGAATGGATGTGGATGTGCATGTGATGAAAATGGATGTGGATGTGGATGTGTATGTGAAGAATGGATGTGAATGTGTATGTGAAGAATGGATGTGAATATGTATGTGAAGAATGGATGTGGATATATGTAAAAGAATGGATGTGCATGTGTATGTGAAGAATGGATGTGGATGTATGTAAAAGAATGGATGTGCATGTGTATGTGAAGAATGGATGTGGATGTGTATGTGACAGAATGTGATGTGATGTAAAGAGATGATGTGACATGAATATATGTGGATGTGAAGTGATAGATATGAATATATAGATAGATGTGGGTAATCGTACATGTGAATGATTGGATGGATGTGGATGAATAAGATGAGATGTGTATGAATGAGATATGATGTGGATAGATGTGACGTGATGTGATGTTATGTGGATAGAATGTATGTGATGGGATGGTGATGAGAATGAATGTGATGGATATGATGTGATGGATGCGAATGGATAGAGGTGATGTGATGTGAAACGGGATAGATGTAAATGGATGAGATGTGATGCAAATGGATAAGATGTGATGGGATGTGAATTAATGAGATGTGATGAGATGTGAATCGGGATAGATGTGAACTAATGAGATGTGAGGTGAAATGGATGTGATGTGATGTGGATCGGGGTAGATATGAATGGATGAGATGTGAATGAATGTGATGTGATGAGAGGTGGATGGGTAGATACGAGTGGATGAGATCTGATGAGGATAAATGAGGAAAGATGTGATGAGATGAAAATGATGTGATTGGATGAGATGAAAATGATGTGATTGGATGAGAATGGGAATACATATGAATTGGATGTGGATTAAGTAATGTGGATTGATGTGGAACAATGTGGAAAGACAAGAGTTCGTTATAGAAACTATATTTATGACCTATTTTTAAATGACTGTTTTATGTCAAGAATGTTGGGGAAGCATTTTGACCATCTTGTGAATGAGGTCGTGGAGACCTAACTGATAAAGTTGCAGCAGCTGAGAGACGGAGAGTCAACGGAGGACGTCTCGCGTAGCAAGGTCGGCCGAGGTCTTGACTAGCCTCGGTTCGATTTAACTGGTGAGATTCTGGTACGGTGGATGAGGGACCAAGGAAGCGGCCTATGAGTGAAGCGCTAGGTAACCTACGAAGGATCCTAGAGGGTGCTAACCATACGGTGCTCGGGCTCTGGGTTGCCGAAGATATCCACACGTGCATCAGGGAAGATATTGGATCAACGAGTAAGAGTTGTTTTCTGAATTCGGGCATGGATCTGGTTGATTGACCTTGCTGGTCCTCAACGGATGAGTCCATGGCTCTTTTATATAGATCTGTTGGTTGATCTTGCTAACCTTCAACGGAGATTTCATTTTGATTTTTATAAGTGAATATATTATGGGACAGGTACTATGAGCTAGGAACTATTGAAAAGGCCCCTGAGTGGATAGGTGGTGAGCGTTCTGGTTGCCAATGATGCCATAGGTACACTGATGAAGGATAATTAAAAATTAGGATTCAACCGGATATTTTGGAGGATTATGATCAGTGATACTATAGTATCATTAAAAAATTATGTTCACAGAGCTGAATCTGTGAAAAAGCTAATTTCATATTGGTGGGTGTGTAAGTGGTGTGACTAGTTTTAAGTTTGCATGAATATCCGGCTAGGAGGCCTGGGAACTCTTTTCCCTGGTACCCGGGACAAAACCTAACCAAATTCTTAAATGGATCCCGTCACTATAGTGGTTGGGTGGTTGGCTAACCCACGAGACTAGATGGGGTTAGGCTGGACTGATGGATCCCTAAAATGAGACTCAATTCTGTTATGGTACGATAGATGAAGTAAATCCTGGATAAAAATTATTCTATGGAAAAGAATCAACGGCTGTGCCTCTCAATGAAGAAAAAAGCATTGGTCTCTATGATCCAAGTGCAAGTCTTTTCCTTGATCTGACTATGGGACTTACGGGCTCGGTCAGATCAATTCAGTTAGTTAAGGCTCATGACTACGTTAGAGTAAAAAAGTTATCTTGGAGGAATCACCCATGCTTTTCGAACGAGGGAAGTTTTTCCGGGTTCGGTTTTGGAAGAACCGAGGGATTAGTCTCTTGTCCAGATATACGTCGGCGAGGCCCTAAGTGAGGGACCCTACCCCACGCAAGAAGTGCTACTTTCGCTGCTAGCACCTCAGAATTCGTTGTGCGACGGGGACAGGGATCTTTCTGTTGAAAAAATGTGGTGCTCATGCTAGATCAAGTGTGTGGAGAGGAGAGACTCAAAAAGTACAAGAACAAACTCTTGCTTATTAAGTTGTTTATGAATACAACTAGGCCTTGTTCTCATACAAAATGCCTCATGGCCTCATCTTTAAATAGATGAGCTGGTGGATCTTAAGTCCCTTCACACTCACACCTTCCTCTTTCCCTTCTTTATAACCTTAGTCTCTTAATACCTCCCCTCAATACCAACTATGAAAGAATGGAATAGGTGATATTGGACATAGGATGCCTTTATAACATTAGGCGTACAAGGTTTGGAATATAGGTGTGGTTATCTAGGATTTACAAATGTGTTCCTAGAGCCTTAGAGGCTAATACATTGATACCATCTAAGTCTTTATTTGTTGTCGATGAAGATGTACACCTCAATGATGGTGCACCCCACTCTTTGTGTTTGCTTGACTTCTTGTAGATGACATGCTTTAGACGTACATGCCATTGCTTCCACCACATGCTTTCCACCTTGACCATTCTCACACAATGATCATGGCAAGGCTGCCACCTTGCTTAAATGGTTTGCTTATAGATGTTCCTCCAACATGCTTGATGCTTCCTTGAATACCATATCTCCTCCATGGGCAATGAGGTAGATTTAAATGGGAAAGGGAAAGGGAGGGTCTTACCACTTGCCTTATGTATTGGTCAAGGGCAGTGTCTACTCCACAATTACAACAACTTTTGTGCATGTTAGTTACATGATACCCATTAGGGTTTGAAGTTACAAGGTTAATGAGAATCAGTAAGTTGAGGTAAATGCTCAAACCAATAAGGTTGATCATCCTTGGCTCAAGAAGGAGAGGGCATGGCTCATAATGTTGCCAATGCCTCTTACAAAAACAATGCCAAAAGATGCTTACAATCATGACAAACAACAAGGTAGAGCATTTAGGGATTCTATGCTCAACCTTACAACTCATCTTATACGATGAAAATGCAGAATATGCAGCGAAATGACATGTCTTGGGCTTGGAAAATGAGAACATATGGCTTATAGCATGCCTATGCCTCTTACAAACAAGGGCCTCAAGGGTAATATACATAAACATTGAAGATGAACACTTAGTGTACATGTGTTCAAGTTTAAACCACTCAAATATTGAGTTTGTTAATGAAAAAACCAGAGATCTTCTACCTCTTTGACTCATGAGATGAAGACAATTGGTTCATGGTTGCACCATTTCTCCTTGGAAGAAACGGGTTGACGATGAAGACTTGTAATGTGGCACTTATGGTGTGTGCCCGGCCTCCAATATTGATGAAGAAGAGCCTCTTAATGTAAATGATCTCCTCCTTTGATGGTTAAGACCACCTTAGTGTTAAGCAACACTTTAGTTGATGATTAATATCACCATTAGTGTGTATAAAACATAATTAGTGCTAAAAAATACATTTTTAGTGTAAGATAACACTTATTTTGGTGATTAGTTCACCATTAGTGTTTAATAACACTATTAATGTTTAAGAACACTTTATAATAACCTCCCTTTGTTGGATTAACAACTTAATTAGTATTAAATTAACACAATTAGTGCTTAGAAGCACACTTTGAACACTTTGAAAGCTTGAAAGTTGATGTTGATGTTGAAGCTTGACGGGAATAAGATTTATAAATATCTCAAGTGGTTAGAATCTCTTCAAAATCAAGAGAAAGCTCAGTAACAAACATTTACTTCATCACTTGATTGATTAGAGCAAAGGAGGTGATGATATGAGCAAGAAAAAATCACAAAAAATGAAGGGGACCATAGCCCTAAGGTTGCTTGCTTTATTGTGGTTTACAGCCGGGCAATGGCTGAACGACCAACATAGAAGCAGGCGGGTTGCTGTGCAGAGAGAATGTTGTCGCAACGCCAAGGGAAATCAACCAATTACCCGTACGAAATGATGCGCCCGGGTGTGCTCTATACTTCCCTAGTTGAAATCTCAGAGAGATATGCCCTCTACAAGCTTGTGGAAGTCCTCCACCATGAGAGGGTTGAGCTCCACACAAGAAAGATAAGCAAAAAATGGATATTTTTGACCTATTCTACACCACAAAGTGGTTCAAATCAACCAAGCTCTGATACCATGTTGAGAAAACGTGGTGCTCATGCTAGATCAAGTGTGTGGAGAGGAGAGACTCAAAAAGTACAAGAACAAACTCTTGCTTATTAAGTTGTTTATGAATACAACTAGGCCTTGCTCTCATACAAAATGCCTCATGGCCTCATCTTTAAATAGATGAGCTAGTGGACCTTAAGTCCCTTACACTCACACCTTCCTCTTCCCCTTCTACATAACCTTAGTCTCTTAATACTTTCATCGTCTTTCTTTCCAAGCACATTGAAATCATCCATGAAGGCTCTCGTAAAGGTGGTTAAATATTTATAGAATATGTCTTAAACCATCCTTTGGAATGTGGCTAGAGCATTCATCAGCCCAAAGGTCATCACATTGGAGGCAAAAGCCCTCCATTTTGTTACAAAGGCTGTTTTCTCCTTATCCTCCAAATCCATGTGCACTTGGTTGTACCCACTGAACTCATCTAGAAATGAGTATGTCTCATGTCTTGCTCTACAGCATCCAATAAAAAATGATAGAGGAAATAGATCTGATATGGTGGAGGCATGCAGTTTCCCATGAGAAGGAGAAGACCACGGTTGCTCTCAAGCAAGAAGAAGACCAACTGAAGAGGCATAATATCAGGGTCTAGGAAGATGAGCTTGAGGAAGTAAACCTAGGAGATGATTAACAGCCCAGAATAGTCAGAGAGTCAGTGCAAAACTGAATCAAGAAAAGTAAACCTACGAGATGATCAAGAGCCTAGAATAGACAGAGTCACAATAAACCTACGAGATGATCAAGAGCCTAGAATAGACAGAGTCAGAGTCAGTGCAAAACTAAATCAAGAATTCAGAGGAAAACTCCTGGAGCTATTGAGATCCTACAAGGATGTGTTTGCATGTAATTAATCCGCCATGAAAGGAAGAGGAAAGGAATTAATCCCAGCTTTTATTAGGACAAGATATTTCTAAAGAAGGAGGATGCAATTCCTATCAGACAGAGTAGGTATAAAATGAACCCTAACTACACCAATCAAGTTAAAGAGGAGAGATAAACTATTGAGAGAGTGATCAGCTACTACCAAGATTTTAACTTGTCTTTTCCTACACAACCGAGATGCATACCTTCTTTTTTCCTCTCTAGATTGTAATCCTCTCCGTATCCTAGTTATGCTTGATTTTTTCACTTTTGAGCCACGGTCTTCCCAATAGCATGGGATATGCACCCACAATCTCAGTCATCTTCAGGACTATAAACACGACAATGAACATGCATCTTTCCACCTCAATTTGTTCTCCCTTGATGATTCCAACTAGTTGGATCCTTCTCTAATCAAACATCTGAATCTGGAACGGAGCAAGGTGCATATATATACACAC